>NW_019272026.1:6069736-6070564 GCF_002738345.1 Cucurbita maxima
GGAAAAAAAAAAAAAAAAAAAAAAAAAAGCAAGGAATTTGAAATCATGCCTTTTTAAGACGGATTTGACAGAATTTTAAACTTTAAAAAATCCGTTTCCAATTCTGCAATTTCACTCCGTCCAGGGGGAAAAAGTGTTCGTGAATTGAATTATGGCAGATAATTTCAGTACAGAGAAACCAATGTACTAGACTGAGTAAACCTAAAGTTGATTGGGCATGGTTACAGCCAAACCTCGTCGAAAGGAAGTAAAACTCATTGTACCTGTTGAAAACGCGTGAGTCACGTCGGGGCCGCCGGAAAACGTCACAACACTGTGAAAATTCCCTACAATCAAGCTGTCGTGCTTGGGAGGCCGTTGGGTGCAGGGGGTCGCGGCGGGAAAAGACTGCACCGCTGATTTCGCCGGAAAAAAGAAAGGGAATCGTCAGCGTTCAGGTTGCTTGCGTCGTGAGTCCGCAGTTGCAGGAGATAAATCGTGGAGTGGAGGAAAGTAGCCTGAAGAGCTGCTACAACACACTGGAAGCTCCGTTCGCGTGGGTCTCTGTCGGCTGGAGGGTGGCTGTCGCGCGGTGGTGAGGGAAAATCGCCGAGTGTCGAGGGGAGAGCACGAACATGGACAGGCTGGGGGCTGCGGCTGAGAAAACAAGAGGAGAAAGGGCTGCGCGGCTAGTATAACTCACGAGGGGGGTTTCCCGCTGTTTACCGATTGAGAAATAGAGGGTGGTCAGAGGTTTAGGGTTTTTAATTTTCTTTTCCTCCTTTCCTTTATTAATTCAAAAAAAAAAAAAAAAAAAAAAAAAAAAAAAAAAAAAAAAAAAAAAAAAAA
>NW_019272026.1:6070954-6092313 GCF_002738345.1 Cucurbita maxima
AAAAAAAAAAAAAAAAAAAAAAAAAAAAAAAAAAAAAAAAAAAAAAAAAAAAAACTAAATTAATAAAAATAACATCAACTTTGCTTTCTTTGAAAAATACTCAAAATATTCAATAATTATCTATAAATTATCTAAGAAAATTCAAAGTCCCTTGAAAAAAAAAAAACTCACCATAAATAGAGATCTATTATATTTAATCTAATTAATTTTAAATAGAGATAAATATTATCTTAATTAAAAAATATCTATAAAAGTTTAAAAATATATCTTAAATCATTCAAAAATTCTAATTAACATTCTTAAACTTTTTTAAATAAATGTCTTTCAACTTAAAAAAAAAATGCAAAATATACTATAATATATATTAATATAGGGTGAAATAATGTGTGCCACATTTAAAAACAATATTAAGCTTTAAAAAAGAAGATTAACATCCTACACTTTGAAGAATAAGCATTTCTTGCCATTATCGTATGAAAATTGTTGTGTAAACTATGTTTAAGAGATCTTACGTTTGTCGTAGATATGAACGAAACATTTATTATAAGGGTGTGGAAGTCTTTTCCAAATAAACGCGTTTTAAAACAGTGGAAGTGACAACGATACGTAACGAGCTAAAACAAACACGATAAACATTTTAGATTTATCGATGTTGTTGACCTTTATACTATATCTACAACTCTATTGTTGCATGATCGCGATCGAAAGTTGAAGATATTATTGTTCTCCCGATATATTTGTTTAACATTTTATGAGACTTTCACGTACTTAATTTTGTATAAGATTCATTATGTTTTCTCAATTATGTCTTGCATTTGATTCAAATCCATTTCCTCGGTCTTTTTAAACATTGTTTTAATGATAATAATTGCCACATATATCTACATTAATATAACATTGTCTATTTTAGACACTTAAAGAAAAAGATCTCATACTTTTGAGATGACTTGATCCTCACTAGATGGTTGACTTTTGTTCTTTCCTTTCCCCGACATAAACCTTCAGTCCACCAGCCATATGAGCTGTCAACAAGGGGACAAAAACCGGCGCATTTTCATTCGCCGGTCTAAATTCAAACCGCTTCAAAACCGTGGCCATCACGTATTTCATCTGAATGAACGCCATTTCCTTTCCCAAGCACATCCTTGGACCGGCTTGAAACACCGGGAACTTGAACGGACTCACCGGTTTCAACTCCCCGTTTTGGAACCACCGGTCCGGTTTGAATTCGAGTCGGTCCTTCCCCCACAGCTCCTCCATCCGCCCCATTCCATAAGGAAAATACGTGACTCTGTCCCCTTTCCTCACCGGAGTTCCATCCGGCAGAATATCCGGCGCCGCTGCGTGCTTCGAATCCCAAGCCACCGGAGGGTATAGCCGCATGGACTCGCATAAACACGCCTTCAAATACTTCATATCCTTCAATTCTTCGTAACCATAACCCAACGACGCAGTTTCGGAATCGCCGGACAATTTAATGGCTTCGTCCACTATGACCTGTTCGACTTTGGGGTGCTTTGTGAGCAACCAGAAGAGCCACGTCATGGCGGCGGAGGTAGTGTCACGGCCGGCCATTATGAAGCTGACGACCATGTCTCTAACCACTTCCTGGCTGTGGCCGGCCGACAAGAGGCGAGATAACAAATCGCCGTGTGTGTGGTTATGATCAAGCGTATTACTATTGTTCAGGTTTCTGTTACGAATGATGTTGGAGACCCATTCATGGACCATTTCCACCGCTTCTTTGAGCTTCTTTTCGGAGCCGACGTTGAGCATCCGCTTGGCCTTCCACGTGAGAAAAAGTGGCGCTACTGCCCTCCCTGCGCTGATCCCAGTTGCCGTGTCCAATGAATTTACTATTGCCGGTAGTGGGCGAGACATGTCCAAGCACTGCTCATCCGTACCTACCGTCACCTGGAAACATAAACCACAATATTTGTTAAAACCACACTACATTATTTATTTATAAATTGTAAAAAAAAATATGTAATGAGTAATAAATGAAAAGAGCAGTAAATAAATACAACATATTTGTCTCCCTTGAACAAGCAAATCAATAAAAATAATATAATATAATGGTAAGCATGCATGGAGGGTATGGTTAAGGGGAGACAAAAACCTTACAAACGGTGTCAAAAGCGAGTCTTCCCAAGACATCTTGCAAATCGAGGACGGCGTTAGTTCGAGCAGCGTTTTGGAGCAACGGAATCAAACGGAGATGAACTTCATCTTCAAGTGTCTTAACGACGAATTCCCTAACGGACTTAGCGGAAAATTCATGGCTAGCAAGCTTGCGTTGGGTGGACCATAAATCGCCGTCGACATTGAAAATGCCACAGCCGAGGAGATCGCCGAGTATATCAGTAAACGGCTTCCCTTTAGGGTAGTTAACAAAATTGGTCTTGAGCATGTGCTCGACGTTGGCGGGGTTGGCCGTGACAACAGTCCGCCTCGAACCAAGGCGATTCACCACAATGGTCTGAGTGGGAGAGTGGGAAAGGAGGTGGGTGTACCAGCTTAGAAGGCGGCGCCGGTTTTTGTAAAAAGAGATCAAGCAGCCGATGAAAGGGTATGACGGAGGGGAATAAAAGAGGTTTTTGGAGAAGCAGTAGAATTTAAAGAAGGAAAGATAGAGACAGAAGAAGGCCGTGGAAGAGAGTGATAGAAGGAAGAAGAGGAAGAGGGCGAAGTAGATGAGTTGCATGGTGGTTGGGGTTTTTGGTTTCGCTTAAGTTTGAACTCAATCTTGCTGTCTGAGAAGAGAAATGTATTGACTAATATTTGTAGGGTTGGGAAACGATGAGTTGTAAGACAAAAAAGCACGTGTGAATTTGGGAGCCCAACTGACGCCATTGTCCAATCCATTATCAAAATTAAAACGTGCCTACTTTGTTATTTTTCATTCTATCCAACAGACTCCACATCTTTATTATCATCATTCGCTTTTCTTAAATATAATTTTTAAATTGATAATTAATTTGCATTTGCTTAGGATGAGCTAGATTAAGATTTTAATCAACAAAATAACTGATCTTTATATTAATTAATAAGAAAGGAAATAAAAAAAATCATTTTTTTATCCTAACCTTTTCTCTCTAATTCTTTAGTCTTTACTTAAATGTATCAATTCATCAAGTATATATTTAAAAAATTACACACGTGTTCTATTTAAAAATTTAATAAAAGTATAAATTGATATAATTAAACAAATTGAAAATTTGGATGGATGAAATTAAACGCTGATTTTGAAATGATATCTCACCAAAGATTAGAGTCATAATGACTTTTTTTTTTTTTTTTTTTTTTGTCAAGAAAAGAAAAAAGAAGAGAGAGAGAGAGAGAGAGAGTAGAATATGTGTGGGAGCATTATCTATGTGACCACTGATATTTTAGGGTTTAAAATAATGCCACCGTCCAAAAATGGAGGCTCCGACCCCCACTTGTATGGCCGGAGCCGCTTCTAGCAAGTTTTTTATTTTGTCTGCATGTGGTTTTGGTGGTGGGAGGGTTTGGACGACATGTCGACAACGTCTGGCGATGGCGGTGGTCAATCAAGTCACTTGGAGGAGGTGGGCCCTCCTCAATTCTTGTTGCCAATCATGGGGTATTTTCATTACTATTTTCTTTTGTCGACTTGAAAAGGTCGAAGTGGAAGAGGGGTCATTGCCGAAAAAGTCTTGCTTCATAGATTCCACTTAGCCACATTTCACAACACAGTTAAGCTACGCAGTTATGTTGTACATTTCCTTCCACGTTTTAAAAGTGCAGCATCGAATTTCTCTCTCTCAAAATAATGAGTGAGTGAGAATATTTCAAAGAATCGTTATAGAGGGCCAAAAAAGTCATGTATTTTTTTGAAAATCAACTTTATAAGATATTATTATTCATATTTCAAGAAAGAATAAACGTTTTTAAAATTATTGCAACTCATGCGACTCCGATGATTTAGATTAGAACATTAACACTTTTTATAAAAGATCTTAAAGCTACACTCAAACGCTGTATGTAATTCTTGTAATGATATAATCTTATAATCTGATTATCACATCTTCAAAATATAAATTTTGAAGTAAAATTCAATCTTGAAATCTGATTAGGAAGACTCACAGGTTTTACTGAAGAATAGAGCTGGCAGCCTTCCTCTTTGTGCAAAATAATTAAAAAAAAAAACAGTACACTTTCTAACCTTATCTCAATAATTTAGCTAATAACGTTTTTTCTCATCATCAAAATGGATACAAATAACCATGACGAACTTTGGTTTTCCAAAACCACCGTCAGTTCAACTTGAGGATATTATGCTCTATTCCTAGCTACACATTTAAATGTTTCTTACAAGGTAATCCACAACTTCCTCAATTTGGATTGCTTGGCTCATGTTCATCGAGATTGTCGGTGTTTAACTCTTTTAGTGTTGGTCAACATCAACACTTCTTAGGTGAGCAAGTAATTCATCTGGTTAGATGAAAGTCACACATCTACTAATTTAGGGAATAATCATGAGTTTATAATCAAAGAATACTATCTCTATTGGAATGAGTCATTTTGGGGAAGCTCAAACCAAAGCCATGAGAACTTATGCTCAAAGTAGATAATCTTATACTATTGCGGAGAGTTACGTCGCTTTTAAAATAATTAAAGGCATGTTGGAGAGGAATTTAAAAGCAACTTTAACTCTTTTAAAATCATCCCAAACACGTATTTATTCAGCGGGATGATTGTAATATAATATACTTGCCTTCTTTCCTTCGAGCGAGAGGCCTCTGGCCTTGAGAAGGGCAGGCAGGCTGTCTACAGTCGAAATATGTAGATCCTTACTTGGTGTTTCACTGTTTTATGCTCCTGGATGGATGCATGATAGCCACCATAGCCATCAGATTTGGGACACAATTCTAATGAAACCACAAGCTCATGAAAAGAAAAAAAGAAGTTGATGAAAGACATCCTCTATGCTTTGCTATCTGAAATTATTTCACCAGTCATTGATCGCTAAACACTCAGGTCACCCAAATGCATTATTACAAAACATAGGATATGAAAACATCACAACTTATTTAAGTTCTTCTACCTGTAAACATCTGGTCCTTGATGGCTAATATTATGGAAGCCTGCAAAATGACAGTAGGCATCTCGGCAACATCCCTTAAAAGCAGGAGAGAAGCTTAAAGCATTATTTTATAATTCAATAACGTAGACAGATTCAACTCCTCTTAAATGCCATCTGAGTATCAAGTTTATGCAAAACTGTGCCTCACACTATTGAGGACATATTCTATTTATATTGGCAAAAGATTAACTAATAGATCCGATTTCATAGGAAACTAACGAAGTAAGCCTATTCTTATGGCATGACTAACTTCAAGCTATTCTAATGGATTGACCAATTCTAACAGTCCCCTTCAATCCCAACAAGTCTTGTACATGTTGAGATTGTTACAATGTGTAGTAAAAGGAGTTTTAGACAGTGGTTTTGTCAGGATATCAGCTACTTGATCACTTGATGAAATGAACCGAACTTCCATTGCTTTACGTGCTACTTGTTCTCGAACAAAATGAAAATCAACTTCAATATGTTTCGTTCTAGCATGAAATACTGGATTTGAAGTTAAATATGTAGCTCCGAGGTTGTCACACCAGAGGCGAGGAGCCTTTGATTGATACACGCCCAGTTCCTTCAGTAATGACTTGATCCAAATCATTTCTGCAGTAAGATTCGCAATGGCCTTGTATTCTGCTTCGGTGCTTGATCTTGACACTGTAGCCTGTTTTCTGGAACTCCATGAGATTAGATTTGCTCCAAGAAATACAGCAAAGCCGCTAGTTGAACGTCGATCATCGGGACAACCAGCCCAATCAGCATCAGAAAACCCCGACAACATCATGGTTGATTTCTGAATTTTCACTCCTAATGCTAGTGTGCCTTTAACATAACGAAGAATTCTCTTCACAGCACCCCAATGAGCATCAGTAGGTGTATGAAGATATTGACACACTTTATTGACAGCAAATGCCAAATCAGGCCTAGTCATTGTCAAATATTGTAGTGCTCCCACTGTACTTCTGTATTTGAATTGTTCTTCAGCTGATAAGGGTATTCCTTGTTCTCTGAATAATTTTTCAGCAGAACCCATTGGTGTAGACATAGGTTTGCATTTTTCCATGTTTACTCTTTTCAACAAATCTAAAGCATATCGTCTCTGTGACAGTATGATACCATCTCGTGTTTTCTTGACTTCAATACCCAGAAAATACTCAAGATCACCCAAATCTTTTACTGCAAAATCTATTTTCAATTTCTGAATCAACCTTTCGGTTGCTTGATCAGAGGAGCTCACAATAATTATATCATCAACATAGATGAGCATATAGATAGTTATCTCTCTGTTTTTGAGAATAAAAAGAGATGAATCAGCTACTGAAGCCTTGAAGCCTAACTCAATAAGTTTTCCAGTCAACCTTGAATGCCAAGCTTTTGGGGCTTGTTTCAGGCCATAAAGGGCTTTCTTGAGCTTGCATATGTAATTCTTTGGTTTGGCTGAGTCTTGAAATCCTGGTGGTTGTCGCATGTACACTTCCTCTTTCAGAATTCCATGCAAAAATGCATTTTGGATATCAACTTGTCTCATATTCCAGCCCTTGGTTACTGCTAGCGAAAGAATGACCCTGATTGTTGACGGTTTGATCACAGGGCTAAAAGTATCAGTGTAATCAACACCAAATCTTTGCTTGAATCCTTTGGCAACTAATCTTGCTTTTAATCTTTCAACTGACCCATCTGCTTTTCTTTTCACTTTATACACCCATTTACTATCAATGAGATTTATTCCAGGTTTGGGTGGAACTAGATCCCAAGTGGCATTTTGTTTTACCGCTGAGAGCTCATCATTCATTGCTCCTCTCCATCTTGGATGTTGCATGGCTTCCTGCAGGTTTCGAGGTTCAGTAGCAGTCTCTATGATCGGAGTTGTGATAGTTACAGCGCTTGCGAATTTTCTTGAGGTTTCTGAATATCTGATAGTTCCATCAGTGAATTGTTTAGCTTGTACAATGTTATTTCTCAACCTTGTTCGCATTGGATGTTGACTAGCTGCTTCAGTTGGTTGATCAGACACATGTTCATGAGTTTGGTTTTGAGCATTGATCGAACTGCTCTCAGCTTCATATTCTGCAATTTCCTCTGAACTTCTTGTATTATCTGCAGAAGATAAGCTGACACCAGACAAGTTGTCACTAGCAATATTATCAGTTTGACCATCATTCATATGGGAATTACTAACAACTGGTTCAATATCTGTAAGAGCATTTTCAGTGTAAAAACTAGCAAGTTTGGCTAAGGCTGGAAGTAGAACAGGATGATGTGGATTTGTGGTTTTGTTTGGTGGCTTAGATTCTTCAAAAGGAAAAATATTTTCATCGAAAACCACGTCTCTAGAGATGTAAATACGTCCTGTACTTCTATTTAAGCATTTATATCCCTTATGAGAAGAACTATAACCCAAGAATATACATCTAGTAGTTCTGAAACTCAGTTTCTTGTTGTTGTAAGGCCTTAAATTAGGCCAGCAAGCACAGCCAAACACCCTAAGCATGGAGTAGTCTGGACTTTTACCAAACAATTTATGAAGTGGTGTGTCTTGTTGTATGGTTCGGCTGGGCATTCTATTTATAAGAAAGCAAGCTGTGTTGAAAGCTTCATCCCAGTAGGATAGAGGCATGTTGGCTTGAGCGAGTAAAGCAAGGCCAGTTTCTACAATGTGTCTGTGTTTTCTTTCGACTAACCCATTCTGCTGGTGTGTGTGAGGACAGGAGATATGATGTTCAATGCCTGTGGATTTGAAATAATTGTGTAACCGATGGTATTCACCCCCCCAATCTGATTGGACGGAGCGAATTTTGGTATTTAGCATAGTTTCAACATGTTTTTGAAATTGAAGGAACACAGACTCAACATCAGATTTGCATCTCAGAAAGTAAATCCAAACATAACGACTAAAATCATCAACAAAGGAAACATAATATTTGGAATTATTTACTGACGCAATGGATGGACCCCATACATCAGTGTGAATTAATTGAAGGGGTGCTGTAGATACATGCTGAGAAGAACCAAATGGCAATTGATGTGCTTTCCCTAATTGACAAGCATTACAAATTGAGGAAGAGGGAATATTAGTATCTATAGCTAAATTATTATCTTGTAGAATTCTAATGGTAATTGGAGATGCAGGGTGCCCTAGCCTTCTGTGCCATTGTTCTTTCGAAAGTTTGGCTGTCAGCAAGGCTTGACTGAAATTATGCGGTAGAACGTATAGGCCATTCTTACATCTACCGTGGAGCAGGAGTTTCTTCGTGACTCGGTCCTTAACCAAAAAATAGTTTGGGTGAAATTCTACAACAGCATTATTATCAGATGCTAGTCTTTGTACTGAAATTAGGTGCTTATTGATTTTAGGAGCATATAGGATATGTTTCAGAACAAGAGATGAACCAGAAATTAATGAATTCCCAATATGAGAGATAGACAAACCTGCGCCATTTGCAACCTGAATTTGGTCGGTGCCAGTGTAGCGTTCTCTGGTGGTAAGCCTCTCTAGGTCATTGGTGATATGATCTGTGGCTCCAGTGTCAACATACCAGTTTGTGTCACTAGTGTATCCACTAGTTGCCAAAGCTGCTTGTTTGAGATTATTTTCGGCTTGATATGCCTGATCAAATCTGTGCCAGCATTGCAAAGCATCGTGATTGGGCTTACCACAAATCTGACAGACAATGCCTGAGCTGCTTTGTGTCTTTGATGGTTGACGTCCAGGATTGTTCACAGTACGCCTTGATTGTCCATGACCACTATTTAACTGACGACTACGACCGCGACTACCTCGACCTCCATTGGCACCTCCACGAATGGATATCCTATTGACATTGTTAGCAGATGAAAGTTGCTCAAATGTACCCTTACGCAAGTGCCGCATCTCATAGCTCAGCATGTGAGCATACACGTCGCTGACAGTGTATACATCTGTTCTGGTTGTAATGCTTGTGACTAGAGGATCATAATCTGGACCAAGTCCTTGCAGCATGTAGGCGATGAGTTCTTCATCCTCTATTCGCTTGCCAATGGCAGCAAGTGTATCACCAAGATGTTTTACTTTACGAAAGTAGTCAGCAATTGTCATGTCCTTTTTCTGGATAGTAGAGAGTTCCATACGGATCTGCATTGCTCTTGCTCGAGATGTGGAAGCAAATTGTCGCTCCAGCGTAATCCAGGCTTCTCGTGCAGTGGTGATTCCAACCATCGTGCTGAGAACCTCCTCAGTGACTGATGAGTTGATGAGGCTGAGTACCAGCTGGTCCTGGGGGTACCAGACTGTGAACTCAGGGTTGATGATAATTTTGCGATTCCCTGTTTCTTCACTTGGTTCAACGGCGATCGTCTGGCTTGGTGCAGGCATGGATCCATCCACAAAACCAACAAGGTTTTGGCTACGCAAGTAGGGAAGGATTTGGGTAGACCACAGTAGATAATTTTCTTGTGTAAGCTTAACACTAATCACCTGACTGATCGACGGAGAAGACATTGTGTTTGTTGGGATTGACATGTTTAACAGCAGAGGCTATGGATCTCGTGGATCTTATTTCTGCTCTGATACCATATCAAGTTTATGCAAAACTGTGCCTCACACTATTGAGGACATATTCTATTTATATTGGCAAAAGATTAACTAATAGATCCGATTTCATAGGAAACTAACGAAGTAAGCCTATTCTTATGGCATGACTAACTTCAAGCTATTCTAATGGATTGACCAATTCTAACACTGAGACTCAAATGCATTATTACAAAACATGAAATTGTCTAATTTCCGAGGCTTCAGGTCAAAATGATCGATTAAACTATGCGTACTGAATTTTTCCTTATCTAAATTCGGAACAGAACAGAACACAAAAGAGCAAATTTCAAATCAAAGTGCGTTTCGAGAAAAAGCAGTACCGGATTTGAAGGAGGAACGGTAAGCCACAAGAAGGAAGATCGCCGAGAAACTTAGAAGCGCCATGAGCAACGACGAAGCGGAAGATTCCATGGCGAGAAACCCTCGCAGAGTAGAAAAGCAGAACAATGAGTCACGGGAGTGCGTACATTCCAAGCGCAGTAAAATCTTTGCCGCCTGTTTGTGTAGCAAAGATACCCGAAGAATTAGTTTAAATTTCTGTAACAATTGATCTTATTTCAAAAGATTCACCAATTTATTTAACCGTTGATCTTGATTTAAACCATTTGAACCAAGTTTAATTATAGACTAAATAAGTATTAAATATCGTTTTAAAGTGGTTTGTGAATTTCAGCTATGGGCCGAGATTGCACGAAAGCTGCTGAAATCGGGTCATGGATAAATTACCCAACGGCCCTCTACAAGATATTATTTTAAAAAATGATGAAATTGAGCGCGTGACCGCCACGGCAGAACATGAAGAGGCCACGACATGGTGCCACAGCATCACGAAAGTGAAGACAAAGCAGGACGCAAAGTGCGGGTCCGGCGCAGTTTAGCATTTGCCCATCAGTGGTGATCAGTAAAGGTAGGGATAAGAAGGAAGAAAGGTGGTTTGTTTATTTGCAATCCGACAAATGGGATAAGCATTAGCGTGCTGTACGTAAATGACGCAGATCTGTGTTGACCAATACACCCTCATCGAAGGTGTAATTCGTCATCTCTCACCCGAATCCTCCACGTGTTCAGTCAAATCTTCCCTCTACAAAAGTCCGCACTTTGGACCGCCAGGATTAAATCAAAGCACATGGAAATAAAACCCCGTGTTGGACACTAGCATTCCTCACTCAGTTGGGACTTATTTATCGTAAAAATCATTCCTCAAGAACAGAGTTGGCTTAGAAAAAGCGAAAAGGAAAGTCTGTGATTGGAGAGAGAGAAGAGGAGAAAAAATGGTGATGGCAGCGACAGAGGAGAGTCCGAGAAGCCCAGAGGCGAAGGTGGGGATGCGAGTGGAAGATTTATGGGACGTTCAAGAGCCGCAGCTCAGTCCCACTGAAAAGCTTAATGCTTGCTTTGAAAGCATCCCCGTCTCTACCTTTCCTCCTGCCCCTCTTAATCAAGGTACGTTTTTGGTTTGAAGAATTGCTCGTTCTGTGCTCTTTTGAATTTCATAGAAGCCAATATGTTCTTCATTTCCACGTTGCTTTTATTCGTTTGATCATTTTGAAGTGATGTTATTCAGTAATTGAGATAAAATCGGATAGCAGTCTAGCTGAAGCTGTTCAAATTTTGGCCCAACATAAGATCCTCAGTGCACCGGTGGTGGACGTTGACGCACCTGATCATGCAAGCTGGATTGATAGATACCTTGGAGTCGTTGAGTTTGCTGGAATTGCCGTTTGGATTCTTTATCAGGTTAGTTGAATTTGAGCTTCTATGAATTCGTTTGTGTTTGATTCTTCATGTTAACACGATTTGTGTTGCAGTCGGAACCTCCATCCCCGAGAAGTCCTAGTGATGGAAGTGCTGTGGCGGCGGCAAGAAATGGGGTGATATCTCCTTTAGAACAGCAGGTACTCGGCCCTGAATCCGCTGCAGTGACGTCGGGAAGCTTTTTCGAGTCGTTAACTTCCTCTGAATTGTACAAGAGCACACAGGTTTGGTCTCGTTCTAAAGATTATGTAGGTGATGAATGTGGATTGGCATGGTGTTCATCAAATCTTATAAATGTACAGGTGCGAGATATCTCGGGATCTTTCCGTTGGGCGCCATTTCTTGCGTTGCAGACGTCGAATTCCTTCTTGACAATGCTGTTACTGCTATCAAAGTACAAAATGAAAAGCATACCAGTGGTGGACTTGGGGGAGGGAAAGATTGAGAACATCATTACACAATCAGCTGTGATTCACATGTTAGCAGAATGTGCAGGGCTTCAGTGGTTCGAAAGTTGGGGAACAAAGACGCTCTCGGAGCTCGGTCTTCCGATGATGTCGCCGGCTTCTATTGTCAAGGTGTACGAGGACGAGCCTGTTCTTCAAGCATTCAAACTTATGAGGAAGAAGAAGGTTGGAGGTATACCTGTTATTGAAAAGGGTGGGAGCAAGGCTGTAGGCAACATTAGTTTAAGAGATATTCATTTCTTGCTCACTGCACCAGAAATCTACCACGATTACAGGTTTTCCATCAAAATCTTTGTTGAATGGCAGGCAAAGTATTCCATTTTGTTACGAAATAATCGAAACATCTATTAACACGGTCTCTTGTTTCATTCTGACAGATCGATAACGGCCAGGAACTTTCTGACTGCGGTTAGAAGCTACTTAGAGAAGCATGAAGCGTTCTCTCCTATGCTGAGCGACATGATTGCGTGCAAGAAGGATCACTCTGTAAAGGATTTGATTTTGATGCTCGACTCGAAGAAGATCCACCGTGTGTATGTAGTCGACGACAATGGCAATCTGGAAGGAGTTGTCACCCTCAGAGATATCATCTCGAGGTTAGTCCATGAACCTCGCGGTTACTTTGGCGATTTCTTCGACGGTGTTCTACCATTGCCTGAGAATAGTCGGGTTTGAGAGTGAGATGCTAGCTAGCATCAGCATAATGTAGTGGGCACTATAGTTAGGATAAACAGTTTGGCCCTCTTCATTTAGTTTTCTGTTGGGTGTGTTTGTTGCTGTCCTCTTCGATGGTTTGTCGAAACCGATTGAACGTGCAGATTGTAAACATAGGCAACTTATAACCTGTAGTTAGTTCTCTTGTGGTTTTCCCCCTCTTTTTCCTTACATTTTCTGGAAGAACCAAAGGGGAAACGAGTGCTTTTCCTTCAAGTGTTTGAAATGAAGAGTAAAATTATGTAACAAGTTTTTAATGTCAACAACTTTGAGGTAATAGAGCATTGAAAATCAAAGGATGGGATGGAAAAGCTGTCATTGAATAATAATTGAGCTGATGGCTTCGTCTGACCAAATGAATTGCCATATTGGCTAGCTGTGTGTAACTGAATGCACTCACTTGTTCCCCAAACTTAAATGGGAGTGGGGAATTCTGGCGGTTGTTGGGTGAAATCAGAGGCCCAGCACAAGCGATATGAAGGATCTCTGCCCCTCAAGCAAAACACCCAAATAACTAAATGGCTGAGCTTCCCCTGGAGAACGTAACTCACGGCCAGTCGCCACATGCGGCTAAGAAAATGTCACACCCTCACTCGAGCATAATACCTTCTACTTTTTATCTCAACTTCTATCAAGTCCCTGAAAATGCAAAAATCAGTTTGTTTATCAGTTTTTTACTGATTTTCGGACGACGAAGAAACGAGGAAATTACTATGGAGTTTAGACACAGACAATATGATGGTTGAATCTATCTAATACATGTTGCTACATCGTACAATCTTGTGGCAAAGCCACGATCAAATAATAATTCAACAACCCGATCGTTTGCAACGAAGAATCATTGAAGTTTCCTGCCAATTTATGGGCCAAGGTGCTCCATATCATGGGTAGAAAAATGACAACAGAAGTATTGCATTACTATAGATTTGACTCTTGCTTCTTCGTAATAGACTAATAAGACTTCGACTAGCCGAGGTCGGGTCCGGGGGGTTTGGAGTTATGTCCACAATATTACTTGACCTCAAATAAAGATACACAATCTAATGTATACAACAATGGTAATGTATTATACAGTGTATGAACAAAAGTAAGTACGATCATAAGCTTCCCAATCTCATGTGTTCTATAACATTAGCAAAATAGAAAGAAGAAAAGAAAAAAAGATCAACAGCTCACCATCAAACAGTTTCAAGTCTAGATTTGTTTCAAGTACTCTTTCTTCGCAAGTGATGTGATACAGCAAGTGATCCTTCAAACAAATCTGATAGAGAGTTCTCTAAATCCTCTGGCGTGTACTTTATGTACTTCCCAGAATGCCTTCCGCTCTCTAACTGATTTCTAAACCTTCCTAAGAAGGAGCGGTACGCAGGAATCACCTTCTCCGAAACCGATATGATCAGCTCATCGCGCAGTTGAGTATCCGACACCTTCCAAGCTGTTTGAACCCTGCAGATTTCCTCAAAACTTGCATTGAAATTCTTGAACTTCTCCTTCAAAGCTACCTTGGAGGCGTTGCTTGGGCTCCCACCAATGCCTTCATCCTTTAAGCAAGACAAGACTTTGCTCCAAGAGGCTCTAAGGTAACTAGTTTCATATTGGCGAATTTGGCCGCTACGCCTGCGAAGCCAGTTATCGCCAAGCAGCTGGGCAAGCTCAGAATCTTTCACCTTTTTCACTATGTACAGTATATTGTTCATTAGGAATATGAACTGCATAGAAACATCCTCATAAAATTTAGATTTTTCCACAAGATTGGACTCCAGAGACGATAACAACATGAACAATCGACGAGCCAAAGGCGACTTGCTTTCCAACTGCAGTATATCATCGTTATCTTTCTCATTTGGCATGTCTTGTTCTTCCTCATCTTCTAAAAGAGAGTTCATTGTCTTACTGTAATCAACCAGCAGCCTAACGTAATTCATTACATATCGAATGAGCGGGTGAATATCGGCATTTTGCATTGCTTTCTTTGAATTTTCGCTAAGAATAGCATTCTCAAACTCCACAAAAGTTCCCGTGGCTGCTTCTCCCAGTCCAGACAATACTCCGTGTACTTCACTGATCAGAAACTCATCGGAAACCATGGCTTCCAAGTGTGGCAAAACGCCAGCCAGAGCGTCATACATATCCAAGATTCGGAACAGCTTCTCCGGTGACCTCTTCCCAATAGCCACTGCCTCACCGAAATTTAGCAGCTGCATTACACACCCTTTTGCTGTTTCGTTAAAACAAATCTCCTGGGATTCATTGGCGCCATTAAAAATCTGGTCACACAGCCTCTTCTCACCGACCAAAATCAACCGGACAGTAATTTTGACGGCCTGGATCCATTTCTTCATCTTCTCGTCTAGAAATTTCCAGTCACTTTTCTGAACCTCCTCAATGCTGAGCCGTTCGACGCCAAGAATTGCCAAACACTCGTCCAAAGCATCGCGACGAACGGTGCTGTAGACTTGAACACACTCCTTTTCGTAGCCAGAGCGAATCATACGGTCCGCAATTTCCGAGAGATCAACAGCCGCATCGGGATGGATCAAATCGACCCACGAATCTTCTCCAATTGTCGCACCTCGCTCATGGAATCGCCCGGAATTGCGACTTTCCTCGCCGAAACTCTCGAATTCGTCGTCAATTTCACTGTAATGGGACGCAAATGAGAGGTGAACTCTTCGGATCGAGCCGTAGAGCCGATCGGCGTCGAGAGGAACTGTGCTCTGGATCAGGATATGACGAAATTCGCTCTCGAGCCGACACATCGCCATTTGGATCGCGTTTTCCGCCCGGCCAACGATCTTGATCGACTCGGACCCAATTGACAGGTCTTCAACTAGCCGGAGTATATCATCCACCGCAGATAAATATTCAGCCGCCTCGTCCGGCGAGTCCTCCCAATTAAGCGACGGTCTCGGTACATCTGAATTAGGATCCCAACGTAGAATCACCTTCTCGGCGGCGTCCAACCTATCGTTCTCGATGTTGGAGGTGTTGTCACTGTTGATCATGCTACCGATACTGGAAAGGCGATTATCGAAATTGGAGAGAATCAAGAGCATGTCCTCACGAACCTCTTTAGGGGTATTGAGGCTCTTGACGATCTGCTGCGCGGTGGCCAAGACGCGGTCGTCGACGCCGGTGGCGACATTGGTGTTGGTGGCGGCCATTTTAGGGAATATTCGCTGGAGAGGAAGCGAGAAGGGAGGAGGGATTCAGTAGCAAAAAGCTATGAAGCGTGGAAGGCCCGGTGTGGGGAAGCGGGGAAGAAGACGAGAAGACATTGGGAGGGAATTTTGTAGAGAGTAGGAAGAAGGGGCGGAAACGGAGGAGGAAGGAGGGTAGAATGGTGGGGGTTGGAATTTGGGAAAATGAAGGTTTGGGAGTCATAAATACTAAACAGCGGATTGAGACAAAGCATCTTCCTTTTGGGGCTCCTCTTTTCTGTGCTTGCGTTTGCTTTCCAAGTAAAAACCCTGCATGTCTTCCATTTTTGTACCTCTCTCTCCCCCTCCCTCCCTCCCTCCCCCCGTTTTTCTCCCATTAAATAATATCAAAATAATACTTTATCCCCGGTAGTTGCTATTGCTCTTATCTATTGACGTTCCATGTGCTACCTAAAAATTATGGTTTTCTAATTTAACTTTAATTTTTAAAATACTGGTAGAAAAAAAAAAAGGATTAAAAAACTAAAAATATAAATTGAATGTTTTTTGGTTTTTAGTTTTAAAAATTAAGCTGATAATTCTTTCACGTAGTTGTTTCTTTGTTTTGTTAACTGTATTTATAATTCTTTTAAAAAATCAAGCTATTTTTTAAAAAAAGAATAGTAAAATTAAATGTAAGAGAACACATAAATTTTAAGAATATGAAACTAAAAATAAAGTTTTAATCAACAAATTAGACCTTAATTTTTCATTCTAAAGCATTACAGGCTAAATAAATAAAACGTGTTAATTTGAATATCATATTTTATAATAAATACAAATTAGACAAATGAAAAAGAAAAATAAACTTTACTTCTAAATATAGTGAGATTGATTAGGATTTGATGTGGACAATTGTTTTCTATCTATATTAATTTGGATCAATTTTATCATCTTTATTACATGTAAAAGATGAAATAAATAAATTATTATATTTTTTAAATGTGCTTATTGAAAAATGAATTATTTTCAAATTTTACTGTTTTTTTACGAGAAATATAGCTCCTTTTTAACTCTGCTGGGAGTCGTAAACTACCGCTCATCTGGAATTGGGCCCAAAGGCCCATAATGTTGAGAGCCCAATATTATATTAAATAATTTCAATTATGGAATTTCTTCCCGGGCGGTTAATATACGATATCAACTCAGCCGAACTGGATACTGCCTTCATTTCGATAATTGAGTTTTAGCGCAAAGATGGCACCGCGCATTCGCTGTCCGCACAGACGGCCAGCCATCTCCGAAACATTAAAACCGGCGGGAACTTTCTTTGCAACAGCAACTGCAGAAGTGCCGCGACGCTCAGCAACAAGCCCGCTCCTTAGCCTCCACGCTCCTCTCCCTTTCATCCACATTTAACGAGCCTATTACCTCTGAGCCGGTGCTGGAAATTGAACTAAACGAACTCGAATCCGAAACAGAATGATTTCCTGAGCTACTACCGCAGGATGAGTTTAACGAGCCTGCTCTGATAGATCTCGATGTGCTCCAGGCTTTGAAGCTCAAAGGTTCAGAGGCTCGTAAGTGGTTATCGAAGCAACTGTTGCTTCCTGAATGGATGATAGATGTTCCTGATCGGCTTAGCGAAGACAGGTTATAATTCCTTCTCATCTCTCTGTTACTAATATTAAGTTATCTATTTACGCTTATGTTTTCTTCAACTACTACTTCGGCTTGGATCTTGTTACTATTTACTCGATGCCTCATTTGATCATCGCGGCTTTGGTATTGGTTTTATGAGCACTGTTTTTTGCTCCAAATTGCATGTTCGCATTCAAATTCAAATCTGATCATCGCGGCTCCGGTTGTTTCATTCTCACTCACTTCCGGTGCTAGGCCAATTTGTATACCGAGCTTAATTTTGATTGCTCATTTTTGTTTGTTTGTTTGAGTGTTTGATCCTCCACACCATAGATAAAGCTTTCTGGTTGCACAAATGTCTGATTCTTACATCAACAAGGATTCAGACAATGAAAAGGAAAAAGAGAGAATGTTAATTTCTCAATGAATTTGATTCGAATGATCGAAGCTGAGGTTGACGTTTCTGTTGTGCTTTGGATGTTTGTAGATACGTACTTGCAAGGCCTTCCGGTAAATGATGCTTTGTAGTTTCATCAGCAGGCTACGAAATGGATCAATTCTGCATCGGTTTCCTTCTGCTCTACCTAACGGAGCAAAGACAAAAAAATGCCTCTGGATCCGGTCAAACATATTGTATTCTAAATTGTATATTTCAGGAGGTAAGTTTCTCGTAATTCCTATGCCATTCATAGTCCACGTTTTTTTTATTTATTAGTAAAGGTTTGAATGTCCTGTAGATGGACAAATGTACTACGTCATTGATATGATTTGTTGACGTGGATTTCTCTTTATGATTACACAGCTGAGTTTCGCTTCTTCTGGCTCAATTCCAAGCTTGTTGAAACTGGTGCTTGTGAGCCACCTTCATACTATCACGAATATAAATTCAGCTTGATACCTTTGTATACATGCCATCAAAATAGTCTCTATGTGGCTTATACAGGAGCCGTACCTTTTGTCAAGGATGATCTATTATTTTACAAGTAAGATTTATCATCAAGCAATGATTTAATACATTGCGAGTTCTCCATCTCCTTTTAAATGAGGTTTTAATTTTATTTTCTTTATGTATAAATTTTCATTTAGTTGATAACCTCTGTTATCTTGTATTGGAATATTTTGGAACCTGTGGAACACTCCTTATGTACATGTAGAATTACATATTTAACAATTTTCAATTTATAATGTTATGATGCTTATGCTTGATAATTGCTATGCTCTGTTCTTCTTGTTAAGTTATTTCTTTCATTTTATGAATCTGTTTCTATGCTTACAAGGTATAACTTCATCCATCGCGTATTAAGAAGTTGTCTTTGTTCTAGGCATTCCCATTACCAGCCAGATACACCACTTGCATTGGTCTGGAAGGATGAGAATTGCAGTCGATATGTTATTGACACAGATAAAATGGACAAGTTCCAAGCCAGCAGCAGGTACTTTATCTCTGCATTTCTTGTTATTAAAAAAAAAAAAAAAAAACTATATGAATGTCTGCAATTATTTTCTTCCTTTCTTTTTCCTTTTTATAAATAATGTTGCCACTATCTTAGTTTCTAGTCAATTGCAGTGGTCAATGATCCATTTTTGTGATACGACATGGATCTGTTCTCTCTCTCTCTCTCTCATGCAGTTTATAATGCTAATACTGCCTTATTTGAATGATCAGCTGGTTTTGGAGCTACAAGGTGATGGAAAGGGTGCTACATTTGATGATCCTTCTGTGGACATTGGTTGCTTAGATGGTGACTTGATCGAAAAGGTTTTGTTGATCCAAATTTAACCCTTTCTATGGTTCATTAGTTTTAAAATTCTTTTGTTTATTACATGTTGCTTCCTTCGACTACATTTCTGCTTGCAATGAGGTCTGTGGTTATTATGTCTTCTTTCTGTCCTTGTTGGTTTGTTGTGTAATTTGGCATGGTACCTATGTCACCATATCTTAGTTTTAATGTTGTTATTGGGGATTGTGTTAGCTGAAGAAACTGTTGCTTGATATTGGCACCTCTCTCTCTCTCTCTTTGCATCTCATATTTTGGTCTCCCTTTCTGTTACATACATCCCTTCTCAATTACTTCATTTCTTTTCACTTATTTGGCTCCCCTGCTATGATAACCCTTGGTCACTCTACTCTCTTTTTATCCTTTGGTTTAGATTCTTACGGATGTTTGTAGTGGTTATGGTCCTCGGAGTCAGGCTTATCATTCTATGTTGAAGACATTTTGCGGCCTCTTCTTTGACTAGACTTTTATGGTTAACTTGTTTATTTGGTATCTCATGAGACATACTGTTGGGAAGGATCAAGAGGGTGTAGACGAGTATGGGAGGGGTTCTGGGAGGAGATTTTTGTTTAACTCACTTCAATAGCCCATTTGGTCAATGCCACGAGTTTCATGCATGCAGATTTTCTGTTGTTATTTATTACCAACATTTGAGGTTCCTTCTTTGTCAGCAAGTAAATACCAGAATTTCTTGAATTTTCAGTTAGGGTTTGTCTTCAGGTAATCTATTGCGATTTATCATTGTTGATGGTGGGTTGACCATTGTTGACGGGAGGATTCAGAGGGCAGATTTACATTACACTGGCAAGGTCAATCCAGCTAGAGGATAGTTACTCCAAGGTTAGCAATTGTGCTAAATATCATACTTGTAGGGTCAAATCATATTCATAAAAACTAATTGACAATTAGTTTTATGAATAATTACTGCCGTTTCTTTTAAATGCCATGAATTTATCCAGATCATAATTTTAGGTAGAATACTTGTGCGCTGTTATTTGTTTACTTTGTTTCTAGCCATTTATGGAAAAGCCACATATGCTGGTTGTGTTTCAATACGCGGCTCGTTGCTCACTTTTAAGAATAGATTATCCATTATCACCCATCAATCATCGAATGATTGGAGAAGATAATGTTACTGAAATTGTTGGATAGTGGTCGATAGCCCTAGGGGCGGAGCTAGACATTTTCCTGCATGAAACTCAGGCAGCTTTCTGTTAAATCAAGTTGAGAAATACTTTCTCTATTCTTGAAACCGAAAAATTCATGGTATTCAACGTGGTTCAAATTGAAAAGTTGGTGAATCCTTCGCTGGAAACTACTGAGTCCTTTTAGAGGTAATCCCTTACAGTGAACATTTGTAGATAATTCATCGGATTCAATATATATTGTAAGCTGCGAGTATCGTGACAAACGACTCAAATATTTTTTTCTTGTCTTAAATGGACAAGCAACCTTCAGGTGCTGACCTTTCATCAAGGATTCTAGAGTTGGTTTTCAATTTACGGGTAAGTTTTAACAACTGTGGAACGGATCCTCTTATTATTGAGTTCCATTTGCTTCCTCATAGTGGTTTGAAAATTAAACATTTTGCTTGAAGTATGTATTCAGCTTAGCGACGTTGACAACTTAAAGGCTGGCTGGCTTAAGCACAACAAATTGTTTCTGTAACAATCAATGAAAGGAACGACAATCAGTTCTTGAGGTTCTTCAGGTACGCCAATAAAGAATCTTTTGCAAAACGAGACATCAATTTGATATTTGATACATTTTAATAATGGTTTTTAAATAGGGTAATTCTAAAATATTTTTTAAAAAAATTGAGAGCGTGATAGGTTGGTAAAATTGTCTGTTAAATAGATGCAAGTCTCTTCGATTTTTCTTTTTTGATTTTTAATTCTGAAAACTAACTCTATAATTTCTATTCAAGACTATTTTTGTTTTAATTTTAAAATCAGAAAGCTAGTTTTTCAAAATTCAACTATGATTATAAAGCGATTATGCATGTAGATTTAAGATATTAGTACGTGTATGAGAATAATTTTTATAAAGTAGAAAACGAAAGGCCAATATTATCTTTAAATACATGGTCTTTACTTTCCACCTAGTTTCCCAACCCCTTGTAAACTAAAGTTCTATGATTTGATGGCTTTTTTTTTTTTTTTTTTTTTTTTTTTTTTTTTTTTTTTTTTTTTTTTT
>NW_019272026.1:6092329-6110474 GCF_002738345.1 Cucurbita maxima
TTTTTTTTTTTTTTTTTTTTTTTTTTATATCAGCTCAAAATCAATTTAGAACCAACAAAACTGAATTAGCACATAAGATTAAAGTTGAAGCTTATTAAGGAAGTGGTTCGTAAAATTTATTGTTGAAAAGACCAGCTCCTTTTGTTTTTTATTAAAAAAATGTTACAGTCGGTTTTAGTTTTCAAAATTTAACTATGATTTTAAAACAATTTTGAAAGAATATTTATTAAAAAGATATAATAAATAAGTATACTTTTCTAAAAAAGACAAATGACTTTGTAAGTACTTTTCTAAGCCCTTATTGGACTAACTGAAAGTACACTTTTCATTCCTGAATTTTGGATTATTTCATTTTGGTATGTAGTTCTGTATTGGTTGTTCCGTCTAGTTTTTCCGTTAAACAAAATTGATGTAATTTTTTATTATAAATATTATATTTTAATTCCTCAAAATAAATACATTTTAAATTGTTTAAAAAAATACGTTTTAAAATTTTCAAAATAAAATATTTTCAAGTTTTTAAAAATTAAAGTCTTTTTTCTTTTTTAGCCGACAGTCTCTTTTTTGGCGGCATCGGGAGGGAGAAAAAGAAAATACCATTATGTTTTGTTTTTGAAAAGAGTTATTGGGACCAAAAAAATTGTTCACTCTATCCTAATTTTAAAGGCTAAAATATAAAATTTTAAAATTTTAGAATTGAAATGCAAACTAAGAACCTTAAGAACAAAAGGAGAGAGTCCCTGTGATTGCATTATCTAATTATTATCTAAATAAACAAAACTATTATATTTCAGGGAGACGATATATGAAATGCAACTAGCACATGAAAGAGGAGAAAGTCCAGTTCAGGCGGCCATAGTTGTGCGTTCGCAGCTGTCGGGAACACAGGCCAAGACGTCTCTGTAGTCTCTTGAAATGGTAAAGGAATCATACACCTTACCGTCGCTGCTTTTCTTGTACTCGAAAAGCAGAGAATGACGGTCGAATGCCGTCAACTTTACGAAACCAAAATCGTAGTCTCTGTACAGACTCCATTTGGGGATTTCCTTGGTGAATGCGGATAAGTGGCTCCCTGCTCCGCCCGCAACCACGTGGATTGTGCCATTCATAGTGCCCGAATAGTGACTTTTTTCTTCATTCACGCATTGATTCTACACGAGCACCATGAAAACATAATGGCAAACAAAGTTTAGAATAAAGGCATGATATGGATTTTCCTTAAAAAAATTTGCTATTGACTCATGTTCATCCATATTCTTGTACCCCTCTTTAAAAAAATGTCTACATCTAACCACAATTCTTTTTTATTATTAAAAGATGTAGATTTTTAAAATAATGACGCTGTCCGATGGGGGGTTTGTCTTGGACATTCTACTTTTAGAATTCATAGTTAGTTATTTATAAACTAATTTCTGAGTATTTTAATATATTATCAATTTTAAAAATCATAGCAAATTTAAAAAATTCGCTAAAGTAGCTTTCAGAAATTCTATCTTTGGTTTCTAAACTAGGCCAAGTTCTTTATTATTTTTAAACTACGAAAACATACTTCATTACTCTTACCGAAAATATAATTTATCAAGATGTCCAAAAGATAATTTGGTTAGGCATTCTTTTGAAGTTTTTCATTTCTGCAAATTATATTCATTTACTGGCATGTTCTTTGTTTTCTAATTTTCTTTCAGAATCCTTTTTGAAACCATAGCAAAAAAGAAATTAAAATCTCAAACTTCCGTTTTGAAAAGGAAAGCATTGATATAACTTGTTTCTTTCACTAAAAAAAAAAATCGATGCTTTTTTTTTTTTTTTTGTCGAAAATAAGATTGGATTTTATAAGTTCACGGAAGTTTGAAATCTTAAAAACAGACCGAGTAAAAATAAACTTCTTAGAAATTTGACCCGGATTCAAAAATTTTTTAAAAAATAGATTAGGAAAAGTGGTTTACCTGATAAATTGGGCATGTTCTTTCGTAGTTGTGGACATGGCCATAGAAGGCAATATCAACCCTGTACTTCTGCCAGAGTTTCTGTAGGCTTTCCCTTCCCATGGGTTCTTCGTATGATCCCTCCAACGCATACCAATCGTTGGAAGAGTAGCCAAGCACACGATGAGCAGCAAATATCAACCAAGGTTGTCTTCGTCTATCCGCTGATGCAAGGCAATGCTCTATGAATCTGTACTGTTCTGAGCCTTCTCGCCAGTCATGTTCAGAGTCTACTATACAGAACCGGAATAACCCATAATCTGTCTTATACCTGAAACCATTTATACATCATGTATGAAATGCTCCACAAATTGTATTGAGATATTCAATAAAAAGCGGAAAATATAGTAAAATATTCTTTCAGCATGATAGTTTAATAAATAGTGCTGAAATTATCTGTGTTTTTCATCCGGAAAAAAATGTTGAAACTGTCTATTCAACAGACAAATCACATGTATAACGAACATGTTTCATTATTTATTTTTTGGTCTAAATTTATGACAAGAAATGTCAGTTAATATTATTGTTAGATCATGTTTGTTTTTTTAGAAGAGACAATTTAACGAATCTAAAGCCAGTGAACAGTTTATTTGTGAAACAACTTATAAAACCCAGCATTGCAATAGATCCATGAAATTGCAAAAGAATTCGTGGCTTACCAGAACTTTGCTCTGTTTTCGGCAGGAAAATAAAACATGGTCTCCGCTGGAACTCCACACTCCCCACCCGAATCCATGTTTGCATAGAAAGACCCGGTATTCGGCCAGTCACGCTCATGGTTACCACTGCAGGAGTGAAATTGGAGACCGTTAAGATTATCAAAGTAGATGGTAAAAAATCATTCGCTTGGAAAAAAATCGAGTTATTGATATTGATAACCTTGCAACCATGTAAGGGACCCTAGATGCAATGGGCTCCACCTGCGCAGTGAATTGGTCCCACTGTGAGAGATACCCATTTGCATAAGATAGGTCTCCGATATGAAAGACAATGTCAATGTTGTCCAAGTCTTTGATGAGCTGGTCAGTGGTGTTCAATGCTCCGGGTTGATAGTTGCTGTACTCATTTGAGCCATCTCGTTGTCCCTGAAAGTCAGAAAAACTTTTTTCAGTGTCTTGTTCGACAAAAGCTTATTTTTGTAAGATTACCATAAACAAAATTTGAGCAACTCCGAGAAATTTGATGTGGAAAGAGCTGCATTTGAATTCTAAGTTCTAGCCGAGTTTGGATGATAATTCTGTTATATCTTTTTTACAGTTACCTGTGAAACAAAGGCAAGTGAACTGGCAGGACAAGAAAGGATTGGGTTGTTCCTTTACAAAAAATCATTTGTAATATAACCAAGTTACTTAGAATTATTCAAAATGTTACTTGTCCCTCAAATGTGAAGGCAGTTATAGAGCGTCCACTCAAGAATATAGAGAATTATCAAGTCAATACAAGAAATAAACATAGGTCACAAAGTGGAGCCGAAATTAAGTTAACTAACTGAAGTTCAGAAATTTCAGTTTCGTTGAATCTCAACTTTTTCCTCTAAATTATCAACCTCGTTCTCATTTTATATAAATCAATGTAACTAAATACTTTATGTACCTTCCCCATATCACCAAATATAATGACACGCTGTAATGATTCTTCTCCAGGATGCGGTGATGACTTGAATGAATAGCTCTTGCTCCAAATATATGAGCCACTAAACAAGCGATGACCCAGTCTGTACGTGTACCTGTTGAAACCAACGTGACAATCCTTATTGTGCATGAGCAGGATTTTAATAATGGTACAGACCAATAGCTTCAATCATTGATACATACACAGTGTTCGGCCATAAGTTTTGTAGGAAACTCGTATGAAAGAAACCAGGATCACGCCAACCAACAGTTCGTGCAGGAGCACCTAATAAATAAAAAATGCCATAATGTAACTAGTCAAAATTTTGAAATCAATGTTTCAGTCAAAATTAAAGAGTAATCATAAGATGGTTTGTAGAGCAATTATGTTAAGACTAGAATCGAAGAAAGTCATCAATTCACTCTGAAAGAAGCCTTAACTACCTTTCTAAAAGAATTGTAATTCATGTGGATGGAATTGACAACTCATTTCCATGGACACCAAGATGAGGGGAAAAAAAATTAAAGATTCAACCATAAGGCATAGTCTCTGTTTTTAAATAAATTGCAGAACAAAAGCAGTAAAACTTTAACAAGGCAGAAAAAAAAAAACCTAGAGTGGCCAAGAGCAAGGCAGTCATCTGATTGGTCGATGTAAACTAATTCTCTAATAAATTTTTGGTTAATTGCCATTGTTTGGTATTAAAAATCAACTAGATTCAAATTGTAAGTGAATGGTAAATGCACACACACACACACACAAGTTATTAGTTGAACCGTTTTGAAGCAGTATTCCAATTAAGGTTAAGAAAAGGTCTAAAAAGTTTAAACTGACAGCTTGTATTTTTTGTTTAAAGATAATATTAAGTCGTTAACTTTGAAGATGCAGTCTAGTTGATGAGTTGCACGAATTAATCATACCACACATGCTCTTCCTACTAAATGTCAGCGTCCCAGCAGGGGATCTAGTCTGTGTCTCTCCTTCTAAACCCCATTCAACAAAGGGAATAGCTTCACTTATATTGTACCCACTGGTCCAGGTTACTGTCATCTGCAAAAAAACAAAAGTATACCATTGTTCTGCCGATGAGCTACTTAAATCTTGCTAACAACTATAGAATATGTACTTTTCTCACGTATGTCAGCTGCAAGTACGAGTATCGGTTTTGAAGACATTTACTGACATAAAGTTAACAATGAGTATCCAGTTTTCTTAATAGTTTCAATAATAACTAGAGGAGCATGGTTATGTGGATAGAAGGGAAATCACATTAGGATAGGAAGTTCTCGAACTGTGGGCCACTTATCAAAAATTCTCCATGATAAAATTAAAGGAAATATAAGGATATCGATCAACTTACTTCATTCCATAGTTTCCCATGTGCAAGGCGAGGAAACAATGGTGCTTTAGGATTCTTAAATGAAAGTGGATTTGAAACAGCAATAAGTTTGGGCTGCATATTCAATTACTCCACATAGTTTAGACTAGCAGATAAAGTCAACATATAAACATATAATCATCGTTACATTGGACAAGAAATGAAGTCAAAACAAATTAAGACTAAATTATTTTTTAAATACAGGAAGCAAGGAGAGAGAACAAACATTTGAAAGACCTCCTGAAAATAAGGCAAATGAGAAGTCAGCACGCTGATTGATCAACTCGAATACCAAAGAAGCTTTTCCTGTCCTCACATAATTTCGATTTGAGTAGTTTGCATAATTGAACTGGAAAATGGATTGTTAGGGAAGAAATTCATGATCATTGTTTCATTTCAAGCATCATAAAGGTATATATTTGACATTTACGTAAAGGTCAATATTACAAGTTAAGTTCTGAATACCTTTATAGGGCTCGAGCAGATTAATGGACTTTGGACCCTTTTATTTGAACCAGGACAGGGCGATGAGCTGCCACGAAGAAACAGAGTTCTTTCAGTTTTGTTACTAGTATCACTTTCGCCATCACAGTGAGATCATGATCATTGGATAGAAACTAAACAAGCTAAAGAAGAATATTATAACCTTTCACATTTACTTAGAGCTATGCACATAACCAGATTTTTGTATACTAAATCATGGAATAAAGAGATGTCACACACTTAAACTTCGCAGGAGAAAACACTGCTATCCAATCATCTGCTGAGGGTTCAGGATGTAAAAACTTGACCGTCACCCAATCGGTATCCTCGCCCTGAAAGCATACAATTGAAACAGAATCAACAAATAAACAATAGACAAAATGACGGAATGAAAAATTAGATAAGTCAACACAGAAAGTAAGAAGCAAGTTACAAAGAATCAACAAATAGTCAAGCAAATTATATCCCTGATATTCTCGCACTAGAAATATAAAATTGAAACAGAATCAATAAACAAATATAGAATATCTCGGCAAAGTAACCATTTCCTAATGAGGAAGATGGAAAATCGGATGCGAATAGAAATGCTAGTCAGAACCGTATTTTCTAAACTCAGACATGCAAATAACTCATACACTCGAATTGAACTGTTTGAAGGCAGTAAAAATCAGCGAAGAAGGTAAGTTCTAAGAAGAATCTCATGAATAATCAACGAATATTTCCGGTATTCTCGCCCTGGAAACATTAAATTGAAACAGGATCAATAAATAAACAAAAATTTAATCAAGAAAGCTGAAATATCTCCGGAAAGCACAATTCAGCTAAAAGTGTACACAGTAATCACTCCGTATCGATGTAGATGAAAAAATAAATGAGAAGAGAAATATCGGTTAAGAAGATTTTCCGAAAAAAAATGCTAGTCAGAACCGTAATTTCTAAACTCAGACATGCAAATATCTCATACACTTAAATTGAACTGTTTGAAGTAATATAAAAATCAACGCAGAAGGTAAGATCTAAGAAGAATCTCATGAATAATCAACGAATATTTCCGATAATCTCGCCCTGGAAACATTAAACTGAAACAGGATCAATAAATAAACAAAAAATTAACCAAGAAAGCTGAAAGATATCCGAAAAGCACAATCCAGCTAATAGTGTACACAGTAATCACTCCGTATCGATGTAGATGAAAAATTAAATGAGAACAGAAATATCGGTTAAGAATATTTTCCAAATTCATAAATGCAAACTGAATCGAATAAAGTATAAATTAGTCAAAACGGCAAGTAAGAAGAACATTCAGAACTATCGATATAAGCAAAATCATACAGGAGTAAGCAATTGCATGATAAACAACAGAAAACGGCATGAGAAAAACAGCTGAGTAGAGATACTTACATTGAGGCCTAAAACAAGCGGCGAGGCTTTGATGTAGGCGTTGTTTCGGAGTGCAACAGTAGCCTTGTATACATCAATTTTGGAGAGTGGCTGGTGTTCATCGAGCCGAATCCGATTACTATGAGCGGGGAATCCGATACAGAGGAGAACGAGAGTGATGAATTGAATGTTTCGAATTCGGAGGCTCTCCGCCATGGCAGAAACTTCGAGGTTTCGAATTGAAGTTAGGCCGTCGGATTTAACAAGGCCGGGAAGGGGACCGAAGGAAGTGATGCCGATTGGATTCCTGAAAATCCTCCTAGTTTTTATAGTCGAATGTGCAAACGCGCTATAACAACTCGCGTCTCCGATTATTTCTCCAAAATATGAAATTTCGGAATAAATCAAAACAATATTTTCTTTATATGGACGGAATTAATAAAAATATTCAAAAATAATAATCATAAACTTTTCAGATTTCAATAATATCATTAATTTTTAAAAAGAGTTTAATACCCTATTTAAAAAATACTTTTAATTTTTAAAATATAAAACAAATATTATTAAATTTTAGAAAGTGAATTAATAGTTTAAAAATTTTTAAATTTTTAAAAAGTAATTTTTGAATTAATAGTCAAGATTAACTGAAAAACTACATTATATTAAAAAGATATAATTTTAATTGAGATAATACATGTCAAGATTTTGTTTGCATCTCTTTCAATTTATGGAAGGAGTTTTGTTTTTTAGTACAAAAGGGCGTACCGTAGATTTTAATTGAGATCATTCATAAATGTCAGGTAATTAACTTCTTACTTTTTCAAATTTGTCTCTATCTAAATATTTCAAACTTTAATAACTTATTTTATACTCAAAATATTTGTATACAAAACTTAGTTCTATCTTTTATATGTACATTTAAAGTTTGGTTATTTTAGTTTAATTAAAATCTTAGTATATAATTTTTCTGGCTTTTAAAACTTTTAACCAAACATTTAATTTTTAAATTTTAAATTATACAAAACACTCATTAAATATAAAAATAAAAGCTTCCATTTCTAGACGGTTAATTCAGTATACAAATTTTAAGGCTAAAAAACAAAATGTTATAATGGTTTGGTCCCCATGTGCAATTTCTGAAAGCCACCGTCAAAATAGCCTCGCCATTTTCGTCTCATCTGTCTCGTTTTCTATTCTTGACTCATGCCTTCCATTTTTAAATTAAAAGCTATAGATATATATTTCATTTCCAAATTAAAAAAATAACAATCGCATTTTAAATGGTTCAAATAGAGTTTGGATTTTAAGAACGTATATGCTATACTATTTATTGTTTTTTTTTTTTTAAATTATAATTTTAGAACTATTTTCTATGGGGGTGTTAAGATATTAAAAAAAACCATAATTGAAATTTATGAAGTGGATAAAAGTGTTGTACTACGCTGGAATATTTCCTGAATTTGTTTTAATCTAATTCATCATACAGACTAGACAAGAAGTCGGAGTAAATTAAGAATAATTTTGAAAACAAAATTAGATTAAAAATATAATAATTAGATTAAAAATATCCACGTCATCATTGGTCCCACAAACAAAGAGTCATGGAGGAGTTGAATATTCAACCTCGCATTAATTATAAACGAAAATTTGGAGCTTAGTCTGGTGCATTCCTAACATTTATATTGAATTTTAAATTTCGTATCTTCGCACTTACCAACATTAATGATAAATAAATAAAGAAGCTCATACGATCCAGTTACTAAAATAAAAGTTTGATGGCTATTCATTCATTTAAAAAGTTGTAAATTTTTAGCATATTCGTGGGCAAAGTAAAGTGGAATATTGCGAGAACAAATTTTAAAAAGAAATAAAAAGTGTGATTTATAAATGGAGAAAATGGGAACGTTGCACGAAGATCAAGATGGTTGAAATTTGAAAGGGAAACACGACCTAATATTCTATTCTATATTCCAATAGGACCAGTACCAATTTTAAAATTTCCAAGAATAAAACTAAATGCCGCATTTACTCAAAAATAATAATTATTATTATTCGGTTTAAACGGATTTCAACAATATTATCTATCTTTACATAATTTAATATATTTTAAAACACAGTTATTATTATATTCTCTTTTAATTATCTTAATGGCATTTTATTATTATATAATTTAATTAGCCCCTTAATTTCACGAATGAAAATTTAATATAAATGTAATTCACAACCATGTGCATGCGAATATTAGATAGAAAATCAAACAGCAAGTACAAAATAGTTATTATATAAAACTCTAGGTATTTAAAAAAATATCCCAACTGAAACTCTTCAGAGTCGGGACCAAAATAAGATTAAAAAAGCGGAATAAAGATTATTCTATTCGTTCATTTAACTTTAGCAATTTCTGGGAAAAAAAATAAACAATTAATTGTTTACTTCCCAATTAAATTCATTATAATTCTGCAGGATTGGAAAATTTCAAACTACGAAATATGCATGATTTAACACATGAAAATTTCCTTCAAAGTATCGATTTAAAAAAAAAAAAAAAAAAAACAAAAACCTTTTTCTCTCTTTTAAATAATTTGAAAACCTAAAAAGAAAATAAGGGAAAATAAAATTGTATACTAAAATTACATTTATATCCATAAATAAAACTCAAATTACAGCGCTGTTACGATTTTATACAGTACCCACGACGTTGGCGTCCTCAACCTCCTCTACAGCATTAAACATGACGCCGCCGGCGTTGTCAACCTCCGCATCCTGCCACCGCTGAACGGCTGTACACTCCTCTTTATGCCGGATTTTCCAGTCCTGAGATTGGCATCCTCTTGAACAGTAATTCACAGTGCCACAAATTGAACACCGTCGGAACTCGTGCGGCCGAGTCTCCGGACGACCGCATCCTCCGTGCGAGCAAAGTCTCAGCCCCACACGCCCAGCCACTCCGCGTTCTGATTCGAACCATTCTCTCAAAAACAGGTTCACCGGATGTGGCTCCGTCGCAGGAAAGTCACAGCCGAAATCGCTCAACAATGAACAACGCGTCGCCGTCAAATCCGGGAGGTTGCCGAACTGGTGGTGGCGCTGTTGCCGTACCCTCGAGGAGGAGAGTAGAACGGCAGCAAGCTCACGGGCGTTGGCTTGGATGAGAAGGCGGCGGCCTTCGTCTGAGTTCCGTCGCACACCGTAACCGTCTTGAAGGCAGTGGCCAAGTTCTCTAAGTGCGTCCACATGGCCGAGGAAAGCGGCTCGAGCACAGAGGGCTACACCTGCCTGGAGATCCTTGTCGCTCTTAGAGCCACCGCTGCCGTTGAATTGAATGACGGCGAGCGAGTATAGCGCCGGAGCGTGAGATTTAATCGCTGCTTTAGCCATTAAAGAAGCTCCACTCCCTCGATTTGTCAAGCAATAAAATCGGATCTACAGGGGGAAAAAACAGAGATATCATCATTCCCCATCCCCACTCCAAATACAGAGTATCAATTTCTTCAATATTTTTAAAACAAAGGAAGAAAAAGAACGAACCATTCCGAGCGTGTAACTCGCTTCCGAGTTACCGGCGTCAGCGCAGCGTTTGAGAAAACGGTGAGCGGAATCGCACCATTTTTCCATTCTAACTGCAAATGCCTTCGGTCCGGCTTTAGACAGAACCAAAGGATGAAGAACCAAGCGATTCAGCCTCTTGCATCTGCAAAATCATCCAAAAAGCGACGAAAAATTAACAAACGCCAACAAAATCGAAAGGGATAAAAAGAAAACAGAAACCAGAAAAGAGAAAGGAAAGAAGCATGTAATTACGTCAAGAGAAGGTTGAGAAGGTCGGAAGGGGAGGAGGCGGAGGAGGCGAGGCGGCAAAGGAGGTGTATAAGGAGATCGTCCGGCAAGACATCAAAGAGATCGGATTCTGCGGCGAAATTGCGGCATGTTCTTGGCCTCTTGGCAGAACTCATGTTGCAGTGTTTGGTCCGGTTACATGCGTTGAGAGTAGAGTTTATGGAGTGTGGTACGGCGGTGCGCGGCGGTGTTTTGTATGCCTCCGGTACGGGAAATCGGAAATGGTAACCGTTCGGGTTCCTCTTTTTCACAATTCTTTTTTGTGTGCGTTCGGTAAAGACGAATTCCAACGGGGGGCGGTTTTTATATACACACCCAATCCACCATTTCATTGCCTTGCGGGTGGGACCTCCACTTCTTATCTCAAAACAATATATTTATTCGTTTCTCTTTTAAATTTGAAACGTACAAACCTGCACTGCGCTTTTTTCGTTTTTTTTTTTTTTTTTTTTTTTTTTTTAAGGTGAAATCTGTCAGTTTGATTTTCGAAAAATAAAAAAGAAAAAATTAAATTATTTTGTGATCAAATCAGGCATTAGGCGATACAACTCTCAATTATGTTAACAAATTTTAATTATGACCTTAATTGAAAAGTTTTTTAAATTTAATTTTGTTTAAAAATATATATTATTAGAGAACTTTTCTCCATTAAAAAAAATGAACGATTAATAGAGGCAACTAGTCTCAACAACTTAGTCAAACCTTGCACCTTTTTTTAAATATTTTACCCACCAAAATAACTTATTTTTCTCACATCTCTTAATTCAATCCTAATCCTTAGTGCGTTTCACACACTAAATCATATTTTTTAAGTCATAAGAATCAAATTATATCCAAAGTCTCATCATATAAATTAAATTTAAATATTTAAAATAATATGATCTAGCTAAAATTATAATTTAATTTTAAAAAAGCTAGAAGTATTTTCTTCCAATTTGTTCCATCTCCCATCTCCCAATAGTTGAAGTAAAAAAATAGTTTAATAATAAAAAAATACCATAAAATTTTGATATTTATTTTCAAAAAAGTCGTCCAAAGTTATTTAGGTTGAAGAACAAATCTAAATACATATGAAAAGTAAGTAAATTTAGAGATTAGAATTAGCTAAAAATATGATAAACCAAATAATAGGAAATTAGGAGAATAAAATTTTAAAAAATGAAGCTGGGAATAATATTGTTCACACTGCATCTTTATTTACTTTTTAAAAGCTTATTTATTAAAAAAAAAAATGATATTTATTGAGAAAATGAAGAGTTAAAGAAAATTGGTGGGCGAGGGCACCGACTTCTTCCAATCCATTTCTTCACAAATTTAGAAAACTACGTTACCTAATTATGGCGATTAGCATCACAATCCCCGCCTTTTAAGTAAATCCCGGATTTTATTCTATAATACCATACTCCTTTTATCCTCTCATTTTCTTTTATTTATTTGTTTATTTATATACTCTCATTATTTTATTTATTTATTCTATAATACCATACCCCTTTATCCTCTCATTTTCTTTTATTTATTTATTTATTTATTCTATAATACCATACCCCTTTTATCCTCTCATTTCTTATTTTATTTTTCCTTTTCCTTTTCCTTTTATTATTATTTTTTATTTTTAAAGAAATTTGTTCTTTTAGCAACTTTGAATTTAAATACTTACCATTTAAGTTAATGTCTGATATTTTTACTTTTTAAGCTATATTCATCTTTACAATATTTAAGCTTCCGCTTATTTCTTCTCTTTTGTTTAATTTTAATTAAAAATCTAGTTATCGTCCATCAAGGACGTTGAAAAACAACTTTAGTGTTTAAATATATAAATATCAGATAAAAATTATTAAAAGTACGCCATTTTAGTCCTTGTATTTATAAAGAAACAGAAAATTGACTAGGCTTTTTAGCTGCATACGTGGCTTGCTGATTGGGAAAAAAATTGTCCAAGTGGATTTCCCCTCTCCCTCTCACTCGCGAACCAGCAGCGCACGAGGAGCCAGTCCAAATCAACCCCAGACTTCTTCTCCGGCGCGCAAGGTCTCTATAAGATGGAGAGGGGAAATCCCACTGGGACAATTTGTTGCCGAATCAGCAAGCCACGTAAGCAGCCAAAAAGTCCAGTCAACTTTCGTTTGTTTTTAAGGATTTTGCTAATGGCGAGAGACTTTTAAACAAATTCAAACCAAATGCATGTATTCGTAAAAATTAGAGACTAAAAATATAATTTTCCCTAGACATTAATTAATTCCTTCCATAAAAAATAGGAGCCATTAATTAGATGTTAATATCACAAAAAAGAAATAACATAATTCGAGAACATTTTTTTAAGGAAAAAAAATGTAATTCTTTAAAAAATAGGGGGAAAAAAACGCAAGCATAGTGAAATGCTTGGAAAGTTGGTCTTAATTTATTAATTTAATGGCGAAGTATAATATGATTACATAAGGATGAATTTGAAGATGTGGGAGTTGGTGGAACACATATCCTCTTCTCTTGTTTTAATTATTATTATTATTATTTTTTTAAATTCCTACCCGTCCGTTTTCACCAAAAAGAGATGAATGAATTGAAGGCCTTTTGTTTGGTACAAAACGTGTCCGGCGTTGCACCTTCCCGCCCCCCCCGTACAGTTCCCGGGAAAACAAACTTAAATTAAATTCACTTATTTTCTTTTTATTTCAAATATTATTGAATTTTAAATTTATTAAAATACATTTTCAAATTTTAGATGGTGAAGAGATTAAATTGTTTTTTGATAATTCGAAATTTGGTAATAAAATTTGCAAATTATAATTTCCTTTTTTAAAAAACAATGTTTATTGATTTTTATTGATTCTGTGAAGTGTTGACAAATATTAAATATGATTACATTTAAAAAAAAAAAAAAAAAAGGGGGTAAGACGCAATGCTTGTAATGGTTGGTTGTTGGAAGGATGGTAGTTACGATAATGATAATGTTTAGAAAATATATTTAATTAAGGAAAAGCAAGATTGACTGAGGTTATGAATGAAGATTAGGTGGAACTCAAACTCCAAGGTAAAGGAAAAGAAGTAGTTTAGGGTTTAATAATGGGGGAAGGGGCACGTAATGGATGGAGAGAGCAAATATGATTACATTCACATGCATGCATCACCCTTCCTGCCATTTATTAGGTATCAAACTCCACATTTATTTCATCCCCACGCAACAATCATGCTCTTCAAAATAAATAAATAAAAATCAACTAAATTTGTGTATGTAGTTACGCCATCTTAAAATGTTAGACAACAAAATGCAACCGTAAAGGCCCATTTCTCCATTATCCCAACCCTAAAATAATATATGGGCCTCAACCTCAAACTCAACCCGGCCAAACTCACCCCATTGTTTATTTATTTATTTATTTATACTTTCTTCTTTATATACTTAGTTCTTACATATATATAACTTTTAATAAAAACATTATGCCACTCCTCTACATTTCCAAATTTGGTAAAATATTCCTAATATTATAATTACAAATTTAACGAAAAGTACCAACTTTAGAAATGTGTCGAATAAATTACAGGATTGGGTAAAAATGTTGGGAAACACCTTGCACGATGATATTGTTCACTTTGAATATGTAAATAAATAAATAGGGTAAATAGAAGGAATACAATAAATGTAAATAATAAAAAAAAAGAAATGAAGAAAATGTATGTATAAAAGAGAGTAGGGTGGCATAAAAAGTCAATAAGGGGCAGGTAGGAAATGAGAGGTTAGTGAGAGATCATAAACGTTTTACCTAGGTAGTGAGCATTATTTAGCATTGGTAGTAGGCAATGTTTTACGTAGAAAGTAGATATAATCATTTAAAAAAGCATTCGGAAGCATAACATGATAAAAGTGGGGTGGCGAAAGGGAAGGTAGGGTTGATGAGGAAATGCTTAGTTGGAGGGCATGATACATAAATGATTGTCCGAGGGGAGGTAGCCTCCATACACATATGGATGAATGGATGGATATGGGATTTGGAGTGAAATGGGTATTAAACTTGAGAAAAAGGCATTGTCGATGGTTAAGGGAGTTGGGACAGTACCCAGGCAGCGATGTGTCTGTCTCATTGCCATTGCCTCAACTCTCGGCCACTTCCCCAACGCTACTTCCATTTGTTTCGATTCTGTACAAATATATAAACATAAAATGGCTTTGAAATTTGAAGCTAGCCCAGCATCTCTGCCGGTGACGACAAAGGCATACCAACAATTTCCCCCACTTCCTCCCCTTTCTTGTGGGTCCAAAATGTCTCCTACTTTACTCCTACGTTCTGCTCCTCTTCCATTCCACGTGTTCTAATGCTACTGGCTGGCTCAAATAAATTACTTTTTTTTTATATACTCTGAGGTTAATCGATTGCTAAAAAATCGTGAGATGGCCGAGTTGGTCTAAGGGACCAGATTAAGGTTCGGGTCCGAAAGGGCGTGGGATAAATAATCCGGGTATGTATTTTTGGGGGCTGTGATGGTTGACGTGTCAAGCGTGTGAGGCCACCAGCCAACGCAAAAAGAAAAGACGAGGGACCCACTGAATAAACGTTCCAAGTGGCAAGGTCAGTGAACCCACAATTACGGTCAGTGGTCAGCCTCACTGGGGCGCCCATTCCCGGTGCGTGGTTTGTTGAGATAGAAAGTGGAGTGAGTGCCTCTTTTTTCTCTTTTGTACTCTGCCCGACATCTCGTTGCCCTACCAATAAAGCTCACCGTATTTGTTATCTCATTAACTCAACCGCCTCCCTAATTCTTCCCGATCTCTTTTTTAAATAAACAAAAATCTTGTAACTCATTAAACGCACGTGGCGCCCTAATTATTATCCCCCACGCCCCCCCTCCGCCTCCATCTACACAATACCTAAAAATAAACTCAAATTATTTATTAATATTATGATTAGAAGATATGGGCTTAATAATCCAATTACGTGATCCGTTATTTCCCCAAACGGAGTTCCTTCCACTCTTCCTAATTTCTCTGACATTTTCTTTTCTCTGTGACCATCATGCCATTCATTCTTGTCCTTATTTCCAGGGCTCTCCCTACATTACAAAATTTCTATCAATTGCAATTTTTTCTCTTTTCAAAATAATTATGATGTCAATTATTTGACATCTACCTAATTTTTCTTCTACTATCTATTCTTCTTTGATTAGGAAGGATTGGCGTCGAATATGTATTCAAATCATTCAAAATAAGCCCTACTAATGATTTAAATTGTTTTTCAAATAACCATTTTCTAATTTCATTTCTTTTAACATTTGCTTAATTATTTGATGAATTTGCATGTTTTTAATAATCACTGGATAATTTTGGAGTAGGGGTTATATATATATATACACATATATATGAAGCATGGTGGTGATGCTGGATGGTGTTGTATGGGAATGAATGTAAACAAGACATCCACAATCATGGAGGAGAAACGGGATGGGTAAAACGGTAAATTCAGAAGCCAATTTGTTGTATATATATAGGTGCAAGTTCCTGGCACTTCATTCAGAGAGCCTGTTTCGATTGTACTCAAGAAACGAAAAAAGAGAGAAAAAAAAGCAAAAAAAAGGAAAACCAATCTCCCTTTTAATTTGTATCTTCAGAAATGGAAGATGAAGATCAGAAGGAGTTGCAGCTCCTTCCGACGCCTCACACCATAGTGTCGTCGTCGTCGTCGTCGTCGCACATGTCGTCCCGCCCATCCGCGTCGTCGATGAGGTTCCGGTCGGATCCGTATGAACCGGGTCCAGGATCGCTGGACCTGCAGCTATCGATAAGCGTAAGGCCAATCCGGCCTACGGCGGAGTGCGTGTTCAAGTACGAGAAGGTGATGAAGCCGGAGGCGGCGAGCTGCGTGGAGGCGCTGAAGTGGCAGGCGGCGGAGCAAATAAGGCTGGCGGCGATGGAAAAGGCGTACGCGGAGAGAGTGAGAGAACTGACGAAGAGGGAGATAGAATTGGCGCAGACGGAATTCGGAAGGGCTCGACAGATGTGGGAGAGGGCGCGAGAAGAAGTGGAAAAGGCGGAGCGAATGAAAGAGAGAGCCACTCGGCAAATGGACTCTACGTGCATGGAGATCACTTGCCAATCTTGCAGGCAGAGGTTTCGGCGTTCTTAATTAAAATCGTAATCATAATTTCCTCATTAATTACTTCCCTTTCCCCCTTATTTTCTTCTCTTCTTCCTCGCCACTTATCATAGCTTAATTATTAAGCCTTATGCAGAGTTTCTTTCAACCCTCTCTCTGGTCTGTCTGTCTTTCTTTCTTTCTTTCTTTCTTTCAATTAATCCTTTAAATTCACAAAAATACACACAAAATATGGGTTATTACTCAGATCACCATCATCATCTTCATCAACAATCACACAATAAAAATAAATTAAAAATTTGGATCTAAAATTCCAGAAAAAAGAAAAAAAAAAGGGGAATTAAGTTATTAATTTGGACATGGAGGATTTGTTTATGACATAGTTTGGAGTTCTGATAGTGAAGATCGGGATGTATATATTTTATTAGATTGCCTTTTTTGTTTTTTATTTTCTGGAAAATCTAGTTTATATTATCACAAATCACACCATCTGACTCACGTATACAAATAATTGAACTCCTGTTCCTGTCTCTTTAATTATTTTTTAATATTCCATGTAAATAAAAGAAAAGAATGTTGTAATGTTTTACACATAATCATATTGTGAGAGTAGATTATAACATTAACTTTGAGTTCCAATGTTTGGATGAAAATGCATGCAATTAGCGGATTCACTCCTTCTTCATTCATTGTTTGTATGTAAAATTATTCTCGATTTGGTTTAGCCTAATCGCTTGTGATAAACAGAGTGTCTTAGTCAATATGGGTTAGGCAAGCAGAATAAGAAGGATAAATGAAGGTGGCAGAAGAAGGGGTGTAATGGGGAGAGAAGATGCATTAAGATGGATAAATAAAGATAAAGAGAGGGAGAGAGGAGAGCACTGAAATTGAGAGAGAGAGAGAGAGGATGAAAAGAAGGAAAGAGTCAAAGGTCAAAAGAGAAAATGTAAGAGAGAAAGAAAGAAAGAAAGAAAGAAAGAAAGAAAGAAAGATGTGGATGGAGAGAGGAAAAAAATGAATCAGAACAAAAAGTGAGAAATGGATAGGGGAGAAGAAGACAGGGAGATAGCTGTACCAATTTTGTTTGGAACCCCCTTTAACCTTACCGCTCATCCTAACATCCCCACCACTATCGCTGTCTGCACCTCCACATTTCACCCTTCTAACCCTAACCCTAAAACCACCATACCACCCTTTCCTCCTCCTCCTTCCGCCGCCCACACCGCCGCGAATGCCAGTTCAGGTTTCTTTATCATTATTTATTATTTATTTTGATGGGCATGTGCAGAAAGGTAGATGAAATGATGAGGGCTTCCCCTCCCCTCCCCTCTTTTTTTTTTTTTTTTTTTTTTTTTTTTTTTTTTTTTTTTTTTTTTTTTTTTTTTTTT
>NW_019272026.1:6110657-6141456 GCF_002738345.1 Cucurbita maxima
TTTTTTTTTTTTTTTTTTTTTTTTTTTTTTTTTTTTTTTTTTTTTTTTTTTGATTCCTCGATCAAAAGTCAAGTTTCGTTTTGAATTGTGATGGATGGGCTGTCTGTGAAGAAAAAAAATAAAAATGGTTAAAAAAGGCACACATTTTGTCAGACTCGCCATGATGCGGAGTAGTAAGAGTTATGTGCAAACATTTATACATCTTATTTCAAACTGTTTGTTAGTATATAAGGAATATAGAGAGAGTTTGATTCATGATCTCCATGGAAGCAGGTGGTGAGAATGGGGGGAAGTGGAGCACCCAATTATTTTGACGCAAACTCTCTCTCTCTCTCTCTCTCTCTCTCTCTCTCGAGGAGGGAGTGGGAAAAAGGAGGAGTAGGACATGGGTTGTCCAAACATCAAACTACTGATTCCATTATGACCAAACCTTAATATTTTTGTCCTTTCGTCTTGTCCATATATGCCTTCCAACTGATTCTCTTTCCCATAACACACTCCCTTGGGTTCATACATGAATTAGCCTGTTTCAACCCACATTCTTCTGCATGTTTAACAAACTGATGCAAATTCATCTACAATCAACAGAGGAGCATTGATATGTATATATATATAGAGAGAGAGAGAGAGAGAGATTCACAAGCGATGCAACTGTGGATGAGAAGATACAAACTTCTTTATTTTATTTTATTTTCCTTAGTTTCAGCCTTTTCGAGAAACATTTTCAGAAGCAGAAGTTCGTACGGTACACCCAACAGTGATGAATCTGGGTTGGGTTGGGTTGGACAACAATTATGGATTAAGAGATGCTTCCAAAATTAAACATCAAAATAATTTGAACTGTCAGGGAAGGGTTTTTTTTTTTTTTTTTTTTTTATAAAAAAAGTTGTCAGGGGCAGAGAAAGGATATTGTGGGAGGGTTTGTTTGTTCATAGACCGTGGTGGTGGTGGTGAAGGTCAAGGATGGTGAATTTTCTAAATATGACAACCTTTTACCCTTCTCTTTCTAGGTAAGAGAGAGAGAGAGAGTGGTGAAAGATTTGATGGCGTTGTCGTATCAAAGCCCAATGGAGGGAAGGGAAGGGAAGGGAAGGGAAAGAGAAAGGTAGCCTTCATTTGAAGCTTGAAAAGTTGAAAAATGGGGTATGATGGGGAGTGGGACTCGGTTCCTCTCAAAGTCAAAGAACCTTTTAACACACTGTCTACCAGCCCTTTTCCTTTGAATAATGGAATTCTAAACCTCTTTCTTCTCTCCCTCTTTCCTTCGTGCTTACCTTTTTCTCTGATGCACAATCTATACCAACATGACTCTAGCTTCACTTGATGGATGTACTCTCTCTCTCTCTCTCACACACACAATCCATGTCTTATATCGGTTGGAGTAGAACAAAACATTTCTCATAACCGTGTGAACTGTGAGGTTGATGGCGATACATAACGGGCCATAAGAGGATAGTATCTATTAGCGGTGGACTTGGACTGTTACACATGACATAAGAGCAAGAGGGCGGTGTGCTAGTTAGGATGTTGGTTCCCAAAAAGGGTAGATTGTGTAAACCCCCTTGTAAGAGTGTGGAACCCTCCCAAGAGAGGTGGATTATGAGATCTCACATTGGGTGGAGAGGAGAACGAAATATTTCTTGGTGTGGAAATCAACAAGACACTGGCTGGTATGCTAAGACGTTGGCTCCCAAGGGGGTGGATTGTGGGATTTCACATCAGGTGAAGAGAAAAATGATAGAAACATTCTTTATAAGAGTGAAAACCCTCCAAACTGGAATGCATTGTGAGATCTCACATCCGGTGATGACGAAAGAAACGAAACATTTCTTATAAGAGGAGGGTTACATCGAATGAAGAAGGGAACGAAACATTCCTTCTAAGGGTGTGGAAATCCACCCAAGGGAGATGGACCGTGAGATCCCGTATCGGGTGGAGAGGAGATGAAACATTCTTTCTCAAGTTTCTCGATGAAACATTCTTTCTCTAAGATTCTCAAGGTATGCAACTCTCCCAAGGGGGTAATCGCACGTCAGATGGAAAGGGAACCAACAAGACACTAGGGCTGTGTGGTGTGTTATCGAGGACACTTTCTCCCAAGGGGTATGGAAACTATTGTAGGGAGGACACTGGCTACTAAGAGGAGTGGATTATGAGATACCACATCGGGTGGAGAGAACAACAAAATATTTCTTATAACAATGTGAAAACCCTTTCTTGTTAAACACATTTGCTAACGAAACCCTTGTGTGTAAGAATAAGGGTAGCATTAAGAGAACCCTTGTGTGTAAGAATAATGCTGGAATTTCTTACGAGCGTTTGCTACCATTTAGCATTTGGCAACTGCAGTATTCCGTGGTCACAGCATTTGGCGACAATCTTTTATTGTATTGAATACCAAAATTCAAAACTAGGGTTCGGCAACAAAGCATAAATTAGGGAGAAGGAACTCTTACAACAACAACACTGTTTCTAAGACAAAGCGCAACAAGAAGAAGCTTACCAAAACAAACTAAAATGAGAAGAAACAATAATGTACATGGGGGAGAGAACGTAATCTGGTGGCGTGACAAGGATGATGATATATTATTCATATTATTAGTATGCGCATCTTCCATCTCCCTCTGTGATCACATCTTTGAAAGCACCACCACTGGGAATCATCGGCAGCACATGTTCCTGATGTGGTACGATCACATCCAACAGGTAAGGCCCTTCCGTCTCCAGCATCTTCTTCATTGCTGCTCTTAACTCCGCCCTCTTCGTCACACGTGCTGCCGGGATCCCGCATCCCTCTGCAAACTTCAACATGTTGGGGAATATCTCAGATTCGTTTGATGGGTCTCCCAGGTATGTATGAGCTCTGTTGGCTTTGTAGAACCGATCCTCCCACTGCACAACCATGCCCAGATGCTGGTTGTTCAGCAGCAGGATCTTCACGGGAAGTTTCTCAACACTGATTGTTGCCAGTTCTTGGACATTCATCATGAAACTCCCATCCCCGTCGATGTCAACGACTATCGCGCCTGGATTTGCTACTGCTGCCCCCATCGCTGCAGGCAGTCCAAAGCCCATTGCACCTAACCCGCCAGAGGTTAACCACTGGCGTGGCTTCTTGTACTTGTAGAACTGAGCTGCCCACATCTGATGCTGCCCCACCCCTGTGCTTACGATGGCCTCGCCATTGGTTAGCTCATCAAGAACTTGAATTGCATACTGTGGAGGAATGGCCTCATCAAATGTCTTGAAAGTCAATGGATACTTCGATTTCTGCTCATTCAGCTCCTCTCTCCACGCAGAGAATTCAAAGTGAGGCTTCTCAACCTTCTCAAGTAAACAATTCATTCCCTGCAAGGCCAACTTCACATCGCCACAGACCGATACATGGGGCTGCTTGTTCTTCCCAATCTCGGCAGAATCGATATCGATATGAACAATCTTCGCACGGCTTGCAAAGGCCTCAAGTTTCCCTGTCACACGGTCATCAAATCGCACTCCAAATGCAAGCAACAGGTCCGCTTTATCCACAGCATAGTTGGCATAAACTGTCCCGTGCATTCCCAGCATTTGCAGAGACAAGTCATCGGAGCAAGGAAAAGCCCCAAGACCCATCAGAGTGCTGGCCACTGGAATCCCGGTCAGCTCGACAAACCGCCGCAGCTCCTCTGACGAATTCAAACACCCTCCACCCACGTAAAGAACAGGCTTCTTAGATTCAGAGATCAATCGCACAATTTGTTCCAAATGCAAATCAATGGGAGGCTTAGGTAATCTAGACAAGTAACCAGGTAATTTCATGGGCCGATTCCAATTAGGAATCGCGAGCTGTTGCTGAACGTCTTTGGGAATATCAATAAGAACAGGACCAGGACGACCAGAAATTGCGAGAAAAAATGCCTCGCTCACAATCCTAGGAATGTCATCTACATCAAGAACCAGATAATTGTGCTTTGTAATAGAGCGTGTTACCTCTACGATGGGAGTTTCCTGAAACGCATCGGTACCGATCATTCTCCTCGGAACTTGCCCTGTAATGGCCACCAACGGAACGCTGTCGAGGAGGGCATCGGCAAGGCCGCTGACCAGATTGGTGGCGCCGGGGCCGGAAGTTGCAATGCAAACGCCGGGAAGGCCAGAGGAGCGAGCGTAACCCTCGGCGGCGAATACCCCGCCCTGTTCGTGGCGAGGGAGAACGTTACGGATGGTGGGGGAGCGCGTGAGGGCCTGATGGATCTCCATGGACGCGCCGCCGGGGTAAGCAAAGACATCGGTGACGCCTTGGCGCTCGAGAGCCTCGACGAGGATATCGGCGCCTTTTCTGGGTTCATCAGGGGCGAATCGAGAGACGAAAATCTCAGGAGTGGGGATGGTGGAAGTGTCGACAGCAAGGGCGGAGGCTGTGGTGGAGGAAGGTTTTGGGGAAGGATTTGAGAGAGAGCTGCTGCAGATGCGAAGAGGACGGCGAAAAATGGGATTGCGAGGAAGAGGGGAAAATGAAAGATCGAATCTGGAGAAGGGTTTAGGAAGAATAAAGGAGGAGGATTTGGAGAAGGATTTGGAGGCGCAGGGAGATGTAGCCGCCGCCATTGATGACATGGTGAAGGATGAGGCGATGAGGGATCAAGCAGCAGAGAATTGGTGTATGAAGTAGTGGTTCGCAATGATCTTAGCATTTATACTCATTATTTATCCAGCTATTATTACCGCTGGATATCCCTGGATTCCCACAAATTAAGTTGCCCTTTCATTTATTTTCGGTCAAAATAACAATTTTTTTTTTTAAATTTCTTAAATATTTGAATATTAATTGTGTTGTTATTATTATTATTTTTATATATATATATATATATATATATAAACAATAGTAGAAGAAAGTGATAACAAAAATAGAGTTTATAAGCTTAATTTAAATAAATAAAATAATAAAAACAAATAATCCCAAGTGTACGTAAGACAACTAAAAAACAAAGTTATGGTTTCAGTCCTCCTTTGGTCTCGTTTCCCTTCACTCCCTCTTCCTGTTTATATTTTTTTGTCTCTATCAAGGGTTTACAACAGAGCCCTTTTTTAAGTGTTAAAAATTAATGTATCTAATTTTTGTAGGACATATATACATACACTACAAAAATTAGATTCATAATTAATTAAAATTCATCACACTTTATACATACACTAAAGTTATAGCAAATATTTTTAAGATTATCATTGAAAAAACTATATATAAAAAAATCCTGGAATTTTCTAGAAGATCAACATCTAATGTTATAGATTCAAGAAGACTTATCGCTTTAAGCTTGTTTAGCCTACATAACGTGTCCTAACGTTTAAAAAAAAGGAGGCCAATGGTATCCAACATAATGCTCCTGAGGCCAACAAGGTAAAAAAGTTGATCTTAACCAGACTGTAAAAGCAAATTGATATCAGCAACGTAGAAACAGCAATTTAAGAAAAGTAATGTCAATTCCACGACAACTAGTAAAAGTTTTTACAAGTTTCTAAGGGTAACCACGTTCGAAAAGAAGGAAACATAAAAGAAAAATACACTTAGTTTTACGCCCTGGATAGCATCAGCAAAATGCATCATTTTTTCATTGGCACCACACAGCAGATCATCTACACAAGAATTGCTCAACTGCAGGGGAAACAAACATCAGATTTGGAAAAGCTAAGAATGACAAACAAGTTCAAGTTGGGATATAATTTTGAATATCAACTTCCATACAAATTTTTGACACCTTTCCTTCAGTCTTTGGATGTACACGCCAATTTATTTTCAAATATCTTTGATGAACAGTTAATGTGATGATATATGTGTGTGTTTAAGAGGGTATCACCGAGTGGACATAAGTGTAGCTGAAAGGAAGCTTCTGGGCCTTATAGTTAGATCTCACAAGTCTCACCTCTAGTCACAACTGCCTTCCACGTCTGTACTTAATCTCAGCAAGGGAAGATGGAAGATGTACTGAAATTTATTTTCAACACGGAGTGCTCTTCTCAAATATATTCAGCATCATAAACAAACTTTTGAAGTTCCCGACATCATATGATCAAACAAGAACAATATCTTCCTTTGAATTGGGGGCAACTAAAAGTTGGACCATCCTTGCCAATTTCTAAGAGCATCTATCTCATCCATTTCTCTCCAAAATCTTCTAGCTGAAGGATTTTTAGAAGAAAATTCAAAAAATCTAAAAAATACCAATCCTTGTACTAACCTGTGATATTCTAAAAAAACAACCTTTGTCAAGATGTACTTTCACCATCTAACCCTTCTTTCTTCTTCTTACGTCTTCAATTACCTCATTAGTGATTAGAAGAGTGTTGTAATTAGTGATTAGGTCTTCAATCAACATAGTCCTCCTTTATTCAACACCTTCTCAATCCACAAGCAGCCATCCTCATTCCTAATTGGACGGATTTTTATGAAGAATTGTGATTAGTAGGAGGGAGCACTAAATCATTCAACAATTCTTTAACCAATCTACTAAAAAGTGACCAACACGAGCTTTTGACCCGATGCAGGGGCATTTCTTCGTTAAGGAATGGTATCTATAACACTAATACCAACACCCTCATCCATCCTTATGCAAGGACGTTCATTTTCAAATCATCTCTTCCAACTGTTTTTATTGCACCGACACCTTTTGGAAACATGGATAGAACTTGGGAGTTGAAAGACATTTTTACTTTCTCTCAGGTAGTAAGTTCAAATTTCCTTCCACCTTTAATATTCTCAAATAGTAAAATCTGTCATCATACAGCATTGAATAGCCCATAAGTGGTGAACGAATTAATAACCATGAGATGTGCTTAAAAGGGTTTTTTTTTTTATTTTATTGTTATAGAATCAACTGATTGAATCCAAAGGCTTTCACAACCATCCTCAACCATTGCTGTTACTGTCGATTTGAAACTTCTGTTTCATTAAGAGACAGAAAGAGATCTTCATTACGTGAAAAAAGAAGATATAAAAGAAGGGTGAGTGATAAGAAATCAACCAAGTCAAGAGGGTTACAAAAATTCCTCCAATTGGCATTAATAAAAAGGAAAGCTACTGATATTGATACTTGATGGGCGATTCATATAAACATGAGAGTGAGAGGGAGGAAAATAAGATAACAAAGGATAAGGTTTCTTTTAAAACATTTAATCAGATTCATCAAGAAGAGAGAAAAGAGTACAAAAGTTATTAGACAGCAAAACCCAAAATGAAGCTTCAAACCCAACAGCACCAAAGAGACAAAATCCTATAAAATCCTGAAAATTACTCAACAAATCAGCAGGCACATTCTTGCTGGGGGATTACTCAGTAAGGAAAGAGGAAAAAGGCAACAATCCCAACATGCAATCTCTCGATAAAGAAGACGTAAATGTGAAAATCAGTAAAAACATGAAAAAGAAAGAATTCAATTCAGCTTGATCACGGCACAAATCTGGATGGAACACAAGATGACGCTTAAAGACGTATTCTTATATTGTGCATTACTAATTCAAATGACACAAATAACCATAAACACCTACCTCTGACCATCAAGATTGCCCTGCCCGCTGCTGCCCCCACTCGCGTAAGAACCATCCTCTGCGGCGGGCTGCCACACCGATTGCCACGCCTGCGACGGCGGCTGAGCGTAGACTCCGGTGGGATCCATTGCCGGTCTCCCAATCATCATCCCCCCAGGGGGACCTGCCGGTTGGCCCATAGGCGGATAATAGTACGGCACTCCACTGGCAGTGGCTCCAACCATGCCACCCAACCCAGCCTCGTCCTTGATCTCATCCCTAGGCACAATATCAACCAAGAAATCAAAGATATCGGTCCTCGTGATGGCCGCTGCAATATCATTCTTCTGCAATGTCCGCCTCTTATTCTCTTCCGCGTGGAGCCATGACCTAATCGTGAGTTCAAGAATGAAGAGCTCGCACGCCTTGGCGAACAAAATGGGTGCCTCAGCGGATATCATACGCACGTCCTCATCGGCTTTCATGATCTTCTTAATGCGGGCCAAAGGAAGCTGATGGTTTTTAAAGTCGTTAACCTGTTCGATTTCTTGGCGCTGAAAGGACCAGAACATCTGAAGCTGTTGCTGCTGCTGCTGAAGGAGGTGGTGTAAGGGAGGGGCCGGAACAGGGGCCTGAGGAGGAGGGTAAGGGGAGGATTGGGCTTGGTTGTTGCTCTCCATCGGCCGACGACGGCGGCAGTTCCAGAAGGGCTTGGCCAAATGCAGCAGGGGATTTAATGGGAGGATGGTGGGATCTAAGTGAGGAGCAGATTTGAGGAAGAGATTTGGGGGACGAGAGGTTTAAAAAAAGGGAAGAACGAAGGAACTCCCAAAAGAGTTGAGAATTGAGATAAGGAAAGAAACAGGCTTTGAGTCAGAGGATTCGTTTCCCTACCTCCACCCTCCACCTCTGCGCTTTAAACATTTCATCTCCCCTAATTTCTTTATTTTTCAATATAATTATTTAATTAATCACTTCTTTCCTTTTTGAGTACAAAGTTGAAACATGGAATTCTAAAACCTAATTTGATGGCATACAAAAGAAATGAGATTAATTCAGACCAAAATTTGTTCTAAAACTTTTATTGCAAAAGAAGAACAATGCTTTTTTTCCTTTTCCTGGTTTAATTAAAGAAAAAGAAAAAGAAAAAGAAAAGTGTTGAGCCCCCAAAAGCCCCGAAGAAGTTTCTGCAAGAAGCTGTACAAGTTGTCCAGTGGCCAAAAGTAGGTTTGGCATTGCGGCAGACAATGCCTTTTCTTTAACCACATGCCCACTCACTTCTCACTTCTTTCTCTCTATTTCCCTCTTTATTTTCAAACCACTTCTCTTGTATTTCAGTATCAGCACACACACACACACACTTCAACGCAATAAACCAACCATCCATTATTCAGTGCCCTTTATAATCTATTTTCTAGAAAGCTCTAAGAATGAACTGTGAACAACCAACAAAATTTCACACATTAATTCAGTCAGTCAAAGTGCGTACCCAGTTGTTGATGCTTTGGAAAGCAGACCACATATTATGCGCCCTTCATTTTCCTGCAACGTTAAATGAACCCAAGAGAATAAGAATGTACCTCTTCCATAATCTACGATTTAGCCTTCTTTCTCAACAGATCAGATTTGGATTCTTCCAGTCAAACACACTGTGAGGTTGTGAAGTCTATTTCAATCTCCTCAGACAGATCATCATATATATTCCATTCCTACTACCCCATCACACAAAAAACATATGAGAGGCAACAATCAAAATGGAACTATAAACACCTTTCCACAATTAACATATATTCCTTTTCTCTTCGGATCATTTGACTTCGAGCTGCATTCTCTGTAGGCAGCCAGGCAGGGAAGCAAGAATTTTGTAAAGGAAATCAAGAGCCATGCACCATCCAGATATATGTATATCCAACAACTCAGATTTGCACGAACTGGATTTATCATTAAAAAGAGTGAATATTGTACTGGGTGATATAATGGCCCTCGAATGTACAAGTAAAAGTAATTACATCTTTTGGAGCAAACAGTTAAATTAGCCTATCACTCTGGAGCTACGATGCCATATACCATGTGGTCCATCAAAGCCAAAGGAAACTGCCTTTTCCAACACTCTCCGAGCTCCCCACAGAACTGAAGCTGAAATTAGTATTGAGGGTGTCAAAAACTAGACAAAATTGTATAGCCCAAACACTGCAGAGAGAGTAAAACTAGACTAAAGAAATACTTCTCCGCATGTATCGCCAATTAATATCTCTCACGGTCGGTCGAGGAGACGAATAAAATGAACAAAATAAAATCAAAACAAGGTTTAGGCTGGAGGATTGGTGCTTAGAAGCTGTACTGTGTATGGCCCTGTGCTGCTGCTATCCTCATGTCTATGGTATATGTTCATCTGAGAACAACTTCTCAAAAGTTTTCTAATGTGCTGATAACTCGGCACCAATTGCCACTTTTCCCCGGAACCGCTTCCGGCTATACACCATCATCTTTTGAACTTTTGTCTTATTTCCATTATGCATCATCAGTTTATCCTTAACTTTAAGATCTTTCATAGTCGTTTCTACATTATTCTCAAGGTTTGCTACTTTAGCAGTTTTTGTATCCTCAAGTGGATGCCCATCCGTAGCCTGTTCAGCGCTCTGAATCGCTTCTTCTAGTTCTATTTCAGCTTCCTTGGCAACTTGAAGAAGTTCCAAAGGCGTTGCAGCCGGATCGAGCTCCCAGCAACCAGAAGGAGCATTTTGACCTTCAAGACCAGTAAGCAAGCACGAAGGGACCTGGTGAGAAAATCGAAACATTTCTTCTCTGGGAATATTCTGGATCTTTGATGGATCGATGTGCTGCTGAAACACAGTCTTGAATCCAACAACTTTAACTAATGGAACAACAGCAACCCCTCTATCTTCATTGTAATCCTCAAGGACTTCCACCATGTCATATTTGTGTATAACATCGTCTGGGGTAAGCTCATTCCAATCAGGAGACCAATTCCTATATAGCGCCCACACATCTCCTTTACTAGGAAATATTCTAATAGCTCCTCTCTTGCCTTTTACCTGCTTAACCTTGTGTGAGAACGAATTGAGAGAGCCATAATCTTCATGCTTACCGATCCAGAAATCCCCACTCGTCTTCGGAAATCCACAACCAATCCAGTTCAATGGGGCCAGTTCAGTGTTACTTTTGGAATTAAGCCAACTGATTCTCATTTTGAACGGTTTTAACGATATAACTTTACGAACCATGGCATAATATCGGGGCATACCATCATCATCGTCATAAACAGCCCAAACCTGATTACTACCAAACGATTTTTCCGCACGATCCTTGTCAAAATCGTGAAAATCTGGATCAGGAACGCTCATGGAGAAAGATTCAGAAGCCTTGGTGTCTGGACGCTCACCAGAACTTGGAGGTAAAGGATATTTGGTCCCCAATTCATCTTTACGACACACAGTATTTAAATATTTACTGGATTTCATACCATTTGGAACAACACTTTTCCCCTCTTTCTCTTCAAAAAGATCCTTGTTAGAATTCTCTGTCTTTTGCAAAATAGTCGATGACACGTCTGCTTTCCATTCATTAAGCTTCTTGTGGATTTCATTCCTAGCCTTCCCCATCAACATCTGTCGCAATTCCAGCTGGGAAAGCTCCCTTGTATTAGCAGATCTAAATTTTCCAGTGATTGACCTCCTTCCTTCAAAGCTATATTTTTGGGACCCGCTACTCTCCTTTATAATCCCTCCATTTTCTATTTCCATTTGTTTAAGAAAGTCTCTGATGCTACCTGACATTTTATGCCCTGTTTTGCGTCTTTTTTTCTTTGGTCTATCTCCTTTGTGTGCAGAACAGGCACTGTCATTGCAGGATGTAGAGGCAAAACCACCATCCCCTTTGTCGGGAGCGTGATCTTCTCTCAGAGAAGACTCCACTTCCTTAGCTGCCAATTTGCCATCTTTATGCCCCATATTCATCTTTGGAGATGATGGTTTGAAGAAACTAAAAGCTTTAGCTGCTGAAGAAGCTGATGTTTTCATACTTCCAGCTGCTCTGTGCTTACATGATGTACCAGACTGAAAAGATTTACGCATGGAATTGGTACTACTATATCCTCCTGCATCCACACCTCTAGGAGAAAACTCTGTCTTTTCCACACTAAATGATTTCTTGAAATGGCTGTATGCACTGGAAGCCTGTTGCTGATTGTTGAAAGTCCGTGGAGAGGATGGCGGATTCAGATTGAACGGTGGTGCTGGGTTCTCAACAGCCAAAAAGGATATGCAGCAGTTAGGACAAACAAGATTATGATTAAGATAAGATCTGAGATACTCAAAATGCACCTTGCATGAATTGCAAATTGTCCAAAACGTGGGTTTCACTGGATGAGAAGCTGGAGCAGAAAGGACCTCATCATCACTTCTCCAATGCCATCTATTCGAATTATTATTGGGGGAGAGATTATGGAAACCATTCCGAACAATTGGAACTGATGACCTAATTTCAGTGGACTTCATAGCCATACCTCTTATATTCCGCTTCTGGTCAAATGCTTCTCTTTTGGTTTTGTCAGACAACAAGCTCCAAGCTTCAGATACAATTTTAAAAGCCCCATCTGCACCAATTGATTTGTTTTTGTCAGGATGAAGAATGAGTGCCAGATTTCTATAATGTTTCCTAATGGTTTCTTCATCAGCCAATGGATCCACACCAAGGACCCTGTACCAATCAATGCATCCATCAATTCTTTTCTCCGCGGACAAGTAAACATTCAGATTTGCAATAAATTGTGGAAGACCATCGAGGCTGGGATACAAGCTGTGAGCCCTCAAGGCAAATTTAACTGCGGCCGCAATGTCCATCTCTGCGAACTTTTTCTCAGCAATCTGCTTGGCCTTAGAGGCATCATCCTTAATGCAATCCATCCCCTCAATACTGAAATCCTGCTAATGATGAGTTCTTGACTATCCTTCTACTTTTCTGAAAGTGCTAGCATAATCGAATCAACGTGATTGCTCTCCAATGCAAATTCACCAATATCCTTGGATAGACCATCAAGAAATAACCCAAAACCTTGAAAGCCCTAAAAGCAGAAAAGGAATAAAGGAAAATACTTAGATAGACAGAGTAGGCGACACAAAATTCATGCCAAAATTTATGAAATTTATTGACAGGAGCAATTAACAGCTTCACTCGAGAGTTATAAATGTAAAAATATCAATGAATGTTTTGCCTAATCCATCAAATCCATTTTCTACCCCATCAGAGACCTATGATAGTCAATCAGATCCAAGAATTTCATAACGAGAAAACTCAACAATGAAGTAAAAGAACTTCTAAATAAGAACATTTTCAACATCAAAACATAGGAAAAACAAAGCAATAGTGGAACCTACATTCTTCATCAGAATGTACCAGAAGAAGCATGCTACAGTTCTTAAAGAGTTTAATCATCCATTGGTAGGTTGGATGCTGGAACCAAATCCCATGAAAGGCAGCTGGTTCATTGATTACCCTGATCTCATTTAATCAGGAAGAAACTAATCATTATCCTATTAGAGGGGCACAGTCTCATTCCCATATACTTCCACATAAGCTGAACAACAAGAAGGAGCGTTAGAGAGAAAGAAATTAAGAAAGATAGAGAAAGCCCTTTTCACATTCGAACCACCCCCCTCCACGGAAAACAATAACGAAACAAAATCAATCGAAGAAAAGTTTGGGCAGTTGGTTACGGTATCAGAGAGTTTCATATATACCAATTTTCAGTAACCCTGGCAAAAACCCTACATTTTTCTATCCTATTGAAGTACAATCTAAGAACAATGGCGACGGATCATATTCCTGAAATGGCAGAAAGCGAAGGTATGTAAGGAAAGATTATAACGTACAGCAAATCCCTTGTGTGAGATGTGAATCGCCGGAAACTATTGAAGAATCTGGATAACAATTTTGTCGATGAAATCTCTCTGCCACCCCGCTTTGAATGTGGAAAAAAAGGGAAAATAAATCCCAATTCAGATGGCACCAAGTGAAAATATTTCCCCAGCCTGCAGAAAATTGGGTATTTGCATGGCAAATATATATAGCAACTCAGTTTTCCTAGTCCTTCAAATATTTTTTTGCTAATGCTTATAAAATTGACCTAACTACGGTTATTTTTCTTTAACTCTGGTTATTGGGGTTGCAATATTAATATAGACAAATTCAGTTAAAAATTTAAATTTTTTTATCCTCTTCCCAAATAAATGCCAACATCTTCACACAACCAAAGTGTATTTACAAGAAGGGTGGTTAGAACATGCAGGACTAAGTTGACTAGTTATTAATGAAATTCTTTGAACCACTCACATTACTTTTGACGCATTCAGTTTTAGTTTACGAAAATAATACATAACTCAAGATGGATTACTTCCGATTAAGCATAGATATGCAATGCGAAGATGAACTATTTTGAAGTCGTTTCTTTCCCTTCAGAGCCAAATGGCTCCTGTTCAAAGTCTATTATCCCATAAACAATGATGCAATTTTGGAGGTTCCATTTAGTTGCGTTGTTGATGCTCTGAGATGGTTGTGAGCTGAAATTTGGGTGCCAAAAGGCAGCCATAGACAGTATCAATGCAGAGCTCAGTACCACGTTTCAGACATTGGATACTTCCCCCCATGCAAGAGGATTGTGCAGTTTGGGAAATGCCAAGTTAAGAAGAGTACAGAAAAGAAAAGAAGGCTTATTAGGAGCAAGGCCACAGCAGGCATTCATTGATATGGCCATATAGAGCTGCTGCCTTTGGAACAGATATTGTCTGCATTTATGTTACATTGCCATCAAAGAGAAAACTGTCGCTTACAATGAAATTACAGAAGCTGCCTTGACACCCTTGTTGTGTACATGCATCTTAAAATTGCCCAAACATTCGAGTGAAAAATGGTGTTCTGAATCCTTGTCTTGTCTTTCAGTTCCATACAATCATCCGACAATGCCACCACAGCTATTGTGTCTAAGCTACCAATAAAGATGACAGTTTCAAGAATGGTTAGAAATTCAATAAGATCTTCATCAGTTTCATTTACATTGGTGAAGTCTTGAGGCGAGAGGAATCTCATCATAGAAACTGCAGGACGAGGCAAAGGCTGTGGATAACAAGAAACTTGAGCCATCAAATGAGCTAACTTATCAGAGGCTTTGAGAATTCTATGTCAGTAAAGAGTTGCAAGCAGTAAACTGGATTAGATGACATCCACTTACAACTGTAAAGCAAATACTCAGCAAAAACACCCTTTTTTTTTATAAGCAAAAGAGACGCGGTGAGTCTCATGGTTTTTAAAATGCATCAACTAGGTAGAAGTTTCTACACACTTATAAGCAATGATTCGTACCCCTCTCTTCAATTGATTGACGTGGGATCTCACAATTTATGCTCTTTAGGAACCCAAAGTCCTCGTTGACATACTAGCTGATGTTTTGCTCTAATACTATTTATAACAGCCTAAGTCTACCGTTAGCAAATATTGTTCGTTTTTACCAGTTACATATCGCTATTACATCTTTATAAGGAATGTTTTGTCTCCTCTCCAATGGATGTGAGATCCCACGGATAAACAGTTAAGGCAGTCGCTTTGAATATGAATATTTAGCTGATGCAGCAAATCTAGGCTCGGTAGAAACAATAAGAAACTATAGGTATGAGTCAATGAAGACTTTTTGCTAAGCTTGAAATCTGATGATTTTTATATTATTTTAATAATTAATCACAGTTTTACCAATAAGTCGATATGTCCGAGTGGTTAAGGAGACAGACTTGAAATCTGTTGGGCTTCGCCCGCGCAGGTTCGAACCCTGCTGTCGACGATTATTTTTAATTTCATTTGTTTTATTTATTTTTTTTTTTTTTTGGCCTTCTCGATTTCAATTTACCGATGAGGGTTAGGGTTTCATGTGAACATCAGAAGTGTGATTGAAAGTTGGAATTGGGATTTTGGTTGATTCCGAAGGCTCTCTTTACGAATTCGGTGGATTTTCGGTTGGCGTAGCAGCACAAAAGCATCTGTTTTTTTGTTCTGGAAAATTTTGATGGAAGAGAAACCCACTAATGTTTTGTCTCTTCCCCAGACAACTCAAGAGCTTGCAATGGAGGGCATCAAGCATCTTGAGGAAACGATAGAATCCGCATTCCAGATCCTATACTCCATGAATGACGAGCTCTGCAATCCCACATTATGGTCCACCACTTCTTCAACAGCAACGACGACTACTTCTGGTTTAACAATTGCCAGCCCAAATGCTCCATCTTCGCATTCCACTAATGGAGTTGTAAACGGCGATGCAAGTTCGGAAAGCACAAACCATCACACCGACACCAGCAGTGGCGGAGGCAGCGGTAGTGGGGGAGCCCTTGAGGAGGCCCGTGTTCGCTACAAGAATTCAGTACTTGCACTTCGTGCTATTCTTGCTGCAATTCCCAATTCTCAGAAGGTAAATTACTGACTGATCTTCCTCTTATTCGTCTTTGTTCATCACCCAGCGTTTCTCATTTCTCATTTCATTTTTCATTTGGCATGATTCGAGATTGATTCGGAGATATTTGGTTCCCCCATGTTACAAAATGCTTTGTGGAGAACATGGAATTTTTGTATTCAATTTCAGCCGAATGCCTAAAATTCTTCCTGAATTTGATAGATTGCAGATACTACATTCGACCTGGTTTTCATTTTCACCACTGCTGATAGATGCGTGGACTTAATCCATGTCTATGAATTTGATAGATTGCTAACTGCATTGACTTGTTGTTCACTTATGCCGATTAAGCGACTTAAATCAGAGTTTCATGGTTTATTGATAGGCAAAAGCACATGAATCGGGTACAAGCGGTCATGCATCGCCTGCAGACCAATCTGAAATTGATAAGTTGGAACAACACCTCTCTAATCTCAGAAAGGTATTCTATTGTATCTTCAGCTTGTAAATTCATGTCAGTAATTTATTTTTTCTTCAAGACTCTTAGGATTACAACCAGTTAAAATTTTCTGGCAAAGATTTCGTTTGGGAACCAAATATTTGTGGAAATAATTTACTTATATAAGACTTTGGAGGTAAATATATAGTTAAATTTACTAAAATATGTACAAATATTGATGAAACTGAGAAGGTCTTTAAAGATTTCAAGACAACAGTTCTGTTTGTCTTATTGTTTGTTGTATATCAGAATAGGAAAGATTTTGAAACTAAATAGACAATTGAGAAAATCAAATATTGAAACTAATAACGTTATGGAGGTTCTGTCATGGATATTATAGGTAATATGCTTCTTCCTAGAAATGACATCTTCTTTTTCTTTCAACTGCTATCTTATATGGGTCCTATCTGCGGTGTGTTTGCAGGAACTTATGGTTAAGAACTTGCATATAAAGCTTCTGATAGATCAACTACGAGAACTTGTTGCTGATGTATCTACATGGCAAAGTCCTTGTTCTGTATGAAAAACACGACTAGCCTTGAGTCTCCTCACTAATCTAGGTGTCGTAATTTGAAAATGTCTTGCGCTGTTTCTTTATAAGATGAGCTGTTATTAGAACGTTTCTTTATAAGATGAGCTGTTATTAGAACGTTTCTTTATATATCTCTTCAATGAAACTGGGATTATAAATTTGCCATTGGCACCAGATTGTTAATAGAACTTAAGGCTCTCATAAATCAAGTACCAGGAGTAAAAGGTTCAATATTTCCATGAAGCAGACGAATCCTTAAATAAGAAAATTTGTTAACTATTTCAATGAACGACACTCGTGTGTAAACATTACCTTAGTTTTTCTTAGAAGTCATCTGCAAAAACCCATTAAACACTCTTTAACACACTTGGATGCACACAGAAACAACCATATGGTATCAGCGTATGAAACATAGATACACTTGTTCGCGAGTTCTAAAATCTAGCTAGTCTGGAATAAGAATTTGTGGCCGTGTAGGGGTTTTATACCATCGAAAAAGAATGCATTCAGTTGTGCATTGAGGATCTTGTAGTAAGGGAAGATCTCATATCCACAATGGCAGATTCATCTGCACCCAACTTGATTGCCTCTTTGCTTGCTCTGATGAACCTCGAAACAGCTCCTCTAGTGTAGTCATGTGCTTCTTTAACCGTCATCTTCTCGCTTATTTCATTAGGGAAGCTGCTTAGGAAATGATCACCATTTAGAACAGCAGCTAACTGTACAACCTCGCTCTGAAACTCGGAAAGTCCACTGTTTTCTTTAGCTTCTGTTTTCCTCAAAGGTGTCACTTCGGGCAAGGTTACTGCAACAAGTGTTGGGGAGATTAACGAAATATGAATTCAGAAATCTTACACCTCAACTGAAGATTAACTCTGCATACAATTGGGAAAACGTCGATGTGTCGCAACCGGTATAGATTGATGATACCTGGGCAGTCTGTTCGTGGCGAGGTTAACTGGCCAACAATGTCCTCAAATGTCCCAGCCCATGCATCTCTGTGAGTCAGGAAGTTAGAGGAGAGATTGAATATTTTCTTTATGGTAGCAGGAATTGAGGAATGCTCAAACTCAGAGTTTGGAGTAGGACCCTTGGGACTGCTTATAACTGCAAAACAAACAGAAAGTTAGAGCTATAAACACACCCCAGAAGAAATAGCCAAACAATCAACTATTTGTATGTGCTGAAGTCATTTTGATGATGCAGACTCTAAAACAAGCATCACCCTTCTTTCCAGTCACTAATTAAGTTCCTATACCATCTTCATCCCAACAGCTCCAACTGGCGTGGATCCCAATTCCAACCAACTCTTTGGCCAGAGGGAGCCTCAGGATTCCCACCACCGACCTGGCACTGGCTTCCCAAGTAGCCAGCCTGGGATGACTGTAAACCACGCGAGGAGAAAAAACACCGACCAGACCCATGTGAGAGTCCTTTGCTTTTGTTGAGAGATGAGTAGAGCTATAAGGTTCAATTTCAAGTTGTAAGGGTTGTTGATTCAGTGTAGAACGTTAAGGGGTGAGAAGAACTTGGCTTACCAGTCCCTTTCTTAATCCAAGGCGAAACCATAATTGTAGGCACACGGACGCCAAGCCGATCGAACTTGAAGAAATAGGGAGCAGGGCCTGTGTTTCCATCAGGATTAGGAACATTGACAAAAGGAGTCTTGACATGGTCAAAAAATCCACCGTGCTCATCGTAAGTGATTATCAGAAGGGTTTGGTTCCACTGTGGGCTAGCCCTCAGAGTCTCGTAAACCTCTTTCACCAGCTTTTGCCCATTGGCAACATCATGGGATGGGTGGTCATCATTTGCAGGCATTCCCACAAGATCAAAGTACCGTGGCTCAATCACAGTTAAGCTGGGAAGCTTCCCATTTCTAGCATCCTTTTTGAACTGCAAATCGTAGGGATGAAACTTGAAAATGTACTTCAATTTCCTCAAGTTTCTATAAAACAGGGTAGTGGGTATGTTCTGGAAGTAAACTCCGAAGTCGAGGCCATTCTCATGTAGTGAATCGAAAATAGTTTTCTGGGGATACCCGAGAGCCAATTGCTTCTTCACATGGCTTGTTGAACCATGAGAAGTTGCAGAATAAACAAACAGCCTATTGGGTTGAGTTGGGCCAGGGATTGAAGAGAACCACCTATCAAACACAGCAAACTCACGAACCAAAGCTCCATAAATGGGCACAGCTTCAGGTTTGAAGCCTTTCATAACAGTTTCAGAGAGGTTTGATGACATTGAGAGAGCCTGTTCCACAAAGCCAGACATGGAAGGAATGGAATTAGAGCCAAATACCTGCTGTAACACGTCCTCAAATGAATGGCCCGGATCCGGATCTACAAACTCAGCGTCGTCAGAGAAGCAAATGGTTTCAGGGTTGGGATTCTTGGTTGAAACAGGGTTGCATTCGTCTCCAGTGACGCCATTGATTCGTGGGTCGATGTATTTCTTCATCCATCCAATCATGTGATCGAAGGAACGATTCTCCATCACCAAAACCACCACGGTTTTGATGGGTTGCTGCTGGAAAGTGCGTTGAGGAATCCATGAGAGAGTGAGAAGAAGAAAGAAAATGAAAGGCAAGTGAACTGTCACTTTGCTTCGCCGTCGTCTCATTGCTATCACTGCGAGCAGAGGGAAGGGAGAACAGAAGAAGATAACTCCGCCAAACTTACTCCAACAACCCAAAAGAGCGCTTAAAAATGGGGAAAATGGATTGTGGATGAGAATGTTACAGAGAAATGCCACTTTAAAAAAGCAATATCCCCTGGTCGTGACTAAGAGAGAGAGAAGGAGAGAGTAGCTAGGAGTGGATTTTGCTATATACGCAGAGAGAGAGAGAGAGAGAGAAAAGCAGAAGAAGTTTCTGGTGTTGCGTGTTTCAAAAACAGTGCAATTTAAAAGTAAAGAATACAATAAAAGCGGAAAAAAAACTTGGAAAATTGGGTCTCTGCCATTGTTTATCCTTCCTTCCTTCCTTCCTTCCTTCTCTGCAATCTTTTAACTCCGATTAAATGTTGTTGTGCTCTTATTTTACGAAGATGCTGATTAAAAAAATTATTTAATTGATTTGATTTATTGGTTGTATGAGAAGATTGTTTGAAATTAAATTAAGAGGGAGAAGAGAAGGTGAAGGCGTTCACGGACTGTGTTTGGCTTGGAATCAATAATAACATGCATTTGTGGGATTTTTAATTTCAGGAAAAAAAAAAAAAAAAATCTCGCTGTCAAAGTATTTCAACTTCAGCCATTATTGTAATTTGTTTTTATTTTTTAAAAAAAACATTATTATTATTATTAACGCGTGACAACCAGAGACGACCCCGTGACACCTTCCCTTCCCCGGATGACACATCTTTCATTGGTTTTGTATATATAGTTTAAACTTATGAATAGAAAACTAAAGAACATTACAAGTATTCAACATACTATATAATAATCTGCTTATTGCTAAAAGTTTAAAGAGAAAGAACTTCAAAATGGATTGAAAAATCATTACATACCGAACTTGAGGCTTGAGCCTGAGCCATCACTTATTGTCTTATACAAGACGGTAAAAGAAAATAAAAGGTGATCGTGTTCTTCCGCATTGGCCCGAAGTGGTATATATTCACATCGACCAACAATCATATAGATAATCAAGCAAGCAGATGAGAGCTAAGAGAATATTTATGTATGGAGGAGTGTAGAAAGTTGACTTATACTCGAGATCTCCACGAATTCATGGAGCTGCAAAACCTTCAGACACATGAACCACATCTCGTCAACTCTCACGGGTGTAAATGGAATGGCATTCCTTTCATGCACAAAATCAACAATCCCATAACTTAAACAACTTTTCTTCATAAAAAAATATGACCTTTTCAACCAAAACAGATTATAAGCACAAGCACCGAGGCTCTTCCGACTGTTCCCAATAAGGGCTCAAATTTCGGAGGTTACTCGGGCCAAAATTATTGAATAGAATGTGTATGAATTTCATTAATTAATTACCAGATCTTCTCATGTATGCTAACACGCCTAACCCCGCAACAAGGGCGGCTCCAGCTGCAACTGCACTGTACGCCGACGCCCATGCGTCTCTTTGAGCATAATCCAAAATTCCCGCACCAGAACCCCGTTTGCAACCGTGACTTCCTGGATATTCTAAATGCAATCTCAGACACTGCGCAAAACCACCATGTCCTTTACTTCAGTTTAACCATTTCTTTTCAAGCATAAATCGTCATTCACAAATAATGATCCAATGCGGTACCTTCCACCCGGCCAACCTTGCGTGTTCTACGGCTGCTGCAAGATCACCGTCTGTTGCTAGAACAACCTTATCGCGGTCTTCATCTTCATACTACAAAATGTGGGCTATCAATAAGTTGCAATTTATATAATGGAAACTCGAAATTGTCAAGCCAAATAAAGAGATCGGAAATATTGGTCCGAGTGAGTACCAAAATCTGAGGCACTTGGTTGCGGTCAATATCATTGCCAACTCTCTGAAGAATTGCTGTTATAACATCTGTTAAATTCCGAGTTTCTTCTCTCGGATAGACCAACAAAGAAATCCAGTCAGGCCAACTTAAACGGATATCAAGGTCGAAATTAACTACGAACTTGGAAAAGCTCGCTAGTAAGATACGAAGGAAAAAAGGGAACAAGCTTTGCTTCCAAGTTTTCAGCCATCCATAGCTGTCTTACCAATCAAAGTTTACTACTAAAAAAACAAATAATCTTACCTTATTTGACATGTGGGAATAATCAAATGCCACAAAGAGACATGAAAATACATCCATAACTTGTGCAACAGCTCTCCTATTATCTGATTGACGATAACGAAAATAGAACAAGAAACATACCACAAGAAAATCGATGCATCCGGCCCTTCCTATCTTCAAGTTTAAAAGAAAAAGTATTTGACATTCCAGATGATGGAAAGGGAAGAGTTCTAACAAAATCCGTTTCCTCAGAAGCCAATCTCATTGAACTTTCACTGAAATGTCACACGAACGTGTGAGATAAATAAATAACTTTAACTGCAAAAATATTAGGTAATAACTATTTGACAATCACAACCTACGCAATTCATCTTCATCCTCAATTGGCGATAAGGCCATGGCAGAATCCCAAAACTTCTGCATCATAGAACTTGCAGCCTCATTGCCAATTCCAGATGCATTTCCAACCTAATCACGAAGGAATGCTGAAGTCACATAAATCTTCACAATCATAGATTATAAAGCTCCAAGCAATATAAATACATTGTTCAAAGCCCGGCCAATATTCTATATTAATTTTAAAATTTTAAAATTTTAAAATATTTCTTCTCCCTGCCAGAGGCTCATTAGTTCATAGACTTTAAACGAGTCAACAATTGTTTTGATTTTCATCCCTAAAAATCCCCACCCCATCAATGTTCACTAGGTTGAATCCCAAGTAGATGGCCGACAGGGTCTTAACACTAGACTAACCAGGTAATCCTCGAGACTATAATATTAACCAATTTATCTAGCCCTTGAGGTTGTAAATCAAAAAATTCAGAGAAATGAAAAACGTAGCCCTCATGATTCAAAGATTTCGAACTGGAAGAGGAGATTGCGGGTTACTTGCTAGAGCTGGCGCAGAACATAAGAAAACTGGAGGGGGGATCTTGATGATTTTAGTTAACGACGCTTTAACATGAAGACAACAAACAATAAAGGAGTAACAAAAATAAGACTATTTAAATACAAAAATAATGTATGGAAAGGCATTGAATTTCCGCCTGTATGAGAGCAATTCTTATTGCAACATAATATAGAAAACTTTTCAAAGAACATCGGAAGGTCTAATATTTCTCCATACCAACTTGACAATTCAAACGACACTGCTCACTCGTAGGTCATTTTTCTCTTCGGAAAATAACAACACTGATAATTTCAAATTCCAAATCTTATCATGGAAAACGTGATTAAGAATTTGGACACGACACGTCCAGGAGCATCTTAATAGCCATTTGAAAGTGATATAGCTCGACCATAGTCTATCTTTTATATCATCGTGTTCTAACACTTATTTTTGCAATATGAAGAAATAAGGTCAACGATACTAACAAAAAAAAGGTTCCAAAAGTTGATGAACTCACCGTGGCAACGGCAGCATGGGTGATATGTATTACATCAGCTACAGCAACAACGTTTCCTTCTGCAGCCAATTAACCGTTAGTATCAGAAGTAAAGACGATAGCCTTAAGTTCACAGATGAAACCTTTTCTTGTTCTTAGGATTAAGAACTACATAAACGTTACCTCTGTCTATCACTGGAAGATGCAAAAACTTTCCATCATGCATAGTGTGCAGAGCGTCAACTATCGGAGTATCAGTTGATGCACATTCAGGATGTGGAGTCATGACCTTTAACATGAAACAGAGAGAGGTGATATTCAGTTCTGAAGAATACAAATCTGGCATAATCAACGAGAATAAAACAAAATTTACAAGATACAGAACAATGTTTCTCTTATATCTATTCATCTTGCAATTTCTGTTGTATTTATCTCCGCCCCAACCCCAATCTAAACCAGCACCCCCTTTCAATTTAACCAGTAGAACTGTACTGACAGGAGGGGAGGCGATACACTCCTTTATACTCCATGCTAGCTGAAAGAAATTACCTTCTCTACAAGTGTGGATTCTGGTGGAAGATTTTGCGCTATTAATCGCATCAAAATATCCTTTGACCTGTAAAAGACAAAATATCAGGATACGTGAAATTGTATCTAATTATAAAATCCTAAATGAAGAAGAATTATGATGGTACCCACGTGAGAATTCCTTGTGGCTTGTTATCAACTGTCACGACTGCAGAACTCACTCTAAGTTCAAGCATCTTTTTTGTTGCCATCAAAACTGTTTCTGTTGGTGGAACTGTAACAATCCTGGAAAATGAAACGTCAATAAAAGACGCGATGCAGATGATATTAAAAACCAAATATTTTTCACCAAGAAAAGTATTACCTACTTTAAATTCTCAGGGAGTACCGTAGACAGAGATGGTCTGAACATACGGTCTCGAAGTGTCTCGATAAAAGTATTAGGACCTGTACATCAATAATAGCACAATTTAGAGTTGTTTTTTGGAAGGTATTAATATCATAGGAGATGATAATCCACAGACCAGAAACAGAGGCTCCCCAACTTTTTTCAACACCTTCAACTGCTGCTGCAATGGCCTTTCCCTTTTCAGCTGCTCTTTCCATTCGTGCAATAGCATCATATAAACATTTCGCAATATCAAGTAATGCAATGACCTCCCCATTCTCAACTACAGGCAAATGTCTAAATTTTCCTGTAGACACAAATATCAGACCGACATAGCAAGAATCACTACCAAATACCAAACAGCACGGCACATTAAAATGTGAATGTGCTTCTCAGAATCATACGAACCTTGAACCATCTTCTGGAGGGCTTCGACGGCTAGGGTGTCAGAAAGAACAAAGACTGGATTCCTCGTCATAACTTTGGACACTGGTGTTTCTTCAATATTAACTCCACAAGCAATTACCCTCGTGGCTATATCCTTCCATCAAAAGGAAAAATGAATATATTAGTTTTTTTTTTTAGTTGCAAGGATACATTTACCCTTAAGGCTAAAGGAAAGCCAATGTTAAACCTTGTCAGTGAGGATACCGCAAAGTAAAGCATTTGAATCAGTGAGTAACAAAGCATCAACTCTACGAGCAACCATCCGACGACAAGCCTCGTAGATGGTAGTACTTTCAGGAACTGTCAGTGCTCTTGACAGCCGCAGTCGTTTCACCGTACGCTCACCATTGAGTTGTCTTTTTCAAATGTAAATGGAGAATGGAAAATCAGGTTAATATATCTTGACTTCACCAATTTAATTACTGTATCCAACAATTATCCTATAATTTGTAACAGGTCCAGGACAGGTACAACAAAGTAATCCCATTCAATTATATTAATTAATCCCTCAAAAAGTTGCACGATAAAATAAGAAAAAATACACAATTCCTACATGATGCAACCACGTGATATAGCAGAGTACTAACGTTCAAATACAGTTGCTAATCCGTTAAAATGTTACGCAATGAAATATTGATACTTCAGTTTTCATGTAGAATGTAAATTCCATTTTGCCCAAACAGATTCTTGATGAGATGAGCTGCTAAATTTTACAATCTCACACCAAAAGCTTGGGAGGGGTTGTTCTGAAGGTTCCTACGATTCTTTGAAGGATTTTAAATGATCATCTGAGTGAGAAAACGTAACTACATCAAATTTCAACTTTCGGCTTTGAAACATTCAAAGAAAAATCTAAAAACGTGCAATAGGATTCAAAAATAATAATATGCCAATTAAGGTGCATGCGTAGGCATAACAAATCGGGATAAATGAGAGCATCTATAAAATAGGATTTAAAAAATAGCGATTTACAATGAACGAGCGGATGAAAGAGACTTCCTCGGTGTATCCGAGCTTCCGTTCTCATTGATTTTCTTCCTTCCGTGAAATGATATGTTCGTCAAGGACATACTTCTCCTAGTAGAACCGCCTTGACTAGTCATTTCCTCCGATGGTTTTCACAATGTCAGATAAGACCTTGAAAACGTTGCAACAGAAACTCGTTCAACGTCAATTAAAAGAAATGAATATGAGAAACGAAACATGATCCAATTTAGACGCTAAAGAACAGTGAGCAATTAAGATTCAATTCTAACGAACAACTCCCAGTTTTTGAAGCAGAGAATCGAAATAACGAAACAAATAGAAAATCCAGAAACCTGAAATATGTCGCTTCTTCTTCAACGTCGAATCGTCCCTTTTTTCCCCTAGAAAATCGTTAACAGCAATTTTCCGCCCTCAGAATGTGATTGTTCAAAAAATTAAGAGTTATACCCAATCGCGCCAGCAACTAAATCGGGAGCTGAGCGCCAAAACTGAATGGAGAAATGGGGTCAATAGCGAAAATCGATCGGAAAACTTCGAAGATTCAAAGAAAAGTAGAGGACTAACGGTCGGTAATCTAATCGGAAAGTTAAAAGATTATCCGGGAGAAACTACCGACCGTCGACGAACAGGAAAGAGAGCGAAAAGAGAGAGGGAAGGAGGAGGAGAGACCATAAGAAATGGGACGAATCGAATTTTTGTAAGAGGATGGGGAGAGTGGACCAATTGGAATCGTCCACGTAAACGAAACTAACCGCAACAACTCGGTAATATTTCCGAGGAATGCTTCCGTTTGGCGCTAAATAAAGAAATTCATTTTCAAGTTACTATTTTCCCCCTTTATTTAATGCACGTACAAAGAGATTTAACTTTCAAATTTTAACTTAAAAAAAATACAATATAGTATATGATAATTATAGTTAAATTAAGTTTATTTGAGTGATTTATTTAATTAATTTGTGTAGAATAGATTAGTTTAATTGCATTTATACTTTAACATCCAACCCCAATTTTATAATTATTTTCTTAAGTTTCCATTTACTTTTGAAATTTATTTTCGGGGCTTTATTTAATAATCATCCTTTTAAAAATTGGTCCTCCACTTTTAACCCGTGGAATTCACTCCTCCACTCTCCCCATCACCTATTTCATTCCTAATTTAAGCAAACTTCCATATTTATTAGGAGGTTCTCAAATTCCAACCTATTTTTTATTAATTTTTAAAATTTCAAAATTTAAGATTATAGTATAGTATTTAACAAAAGAAAATTTAAAAATATACCACATTAAATTCATAAATTAACTAATTTATTTATTCATATAAATATTTTGAATAGGTGTGTGAAACATATTTATATAATACAGGATTGAAAACATGTCCCATAGGACATGTCTACTGTGGAGATTGAGTAAACCGACTTTTGATCACTATCTCGATGATTACTATTCTTTTTTTTTTTTAATCATTTATGAGCTTTGATTTACCATCTCTATCCATAAAATTTTAGAATGGACATTGGATCAATAATTTTTGTGTTTAAAAGTTGAAATTATTTGCTTTTCAAAAAAGCATGATAATGTAAAAATAATTATCAATTACAAAATAGTTGAAAGAAATCTTATAATCCCACTTACAAGGAACTCATACAGTTTTATAGACCCATTGATGATATATTTATTTGGATGGAGACAGATTTAGTACCCGAGTTGAATAATCTCATAACAAGGGGACAACTGTTGAGTGATCATGTAGACTTTTTGTGAATTGAGTTAGGTGAAAGAATGAAAAATAGATAAATTTATGGGAACCGGGAGAGCAATGCATCCCCAACACAGCATTTGACATTGAAAACAACGTTTAAGACGTACGAAGCACCAAAAGGTGTCTGTGCTGGAAAGTTGTATGTAACCGTGCAACCCGCGTTAGTTCAATAAAGTTTTTGATCTGACGATGGCTGAAAAATTAAATTAAACAAAACCCAAAAATGGCACCGCCTCATCCGTCCACGTGAAGCATCAAGATCGACGCAGTTGTCGAATCACTGTCCCACTTCCAAGTTTGAAAACCCCCACGCCATTGCTTCGCCCTCTCATATCTTCCATCCTCCCAGCCCCATCCCCATCGCCATCGCCAAAACTCACACCTCCTTTTTCTGTGGTTCTGCAGGCGAGAAGTTGAAAACACATCCATCCAATGGCAGATTGGGGGCCGGTGATTATAGCGGTGGTGCTGTTCGTGCTCCTCAGTCCGGGGCTGCTGTTTCAGATCCCAGCCAGAGGAAGGGTGGTTGAGTTTGGGAACATGCAGACAAGCGGGGCTTCCATTTTAGTCCACGCCATCATCTACTTCGGCCTCATCACCATCTTCCTCGTCGCCATTGGCGTCCACATCTACACTGGCTAAATCTTTGTTTTCCATTTCATCTCTCCGCATAAACTCATGTCGCTATTACTTTGTTTCTTTCTTAACTTCTCCAATTTACGGATTATTGTTGTGAGACTTGTGCTATTACTGTATCATTGGAGTTTCAGCGATTACGGTCTGTAAATTTGGTTTGCTTACGAAACGCGATCCTTAAATTCACTGGTTAGCTGTTGGATATTTGATTCGGGGGGTGGGGAAGAAGGTGAAAAAGATCCCGATTCGATTCTAATACCAACCGCAGTACGATTTGAAACAAAAGTATGAGATCCGAGATACGATCCCCATGTATGAGATCCGAGATACGATCCCCATGGCTTTTATTATCATTAACACGGCTTCTTTTACTGTCTCATCTCCCTGTCGGCCACCGTTTCTGGTCGGCGACAGCTCCCGTCGGCGGACTCAATTAGAATTCGGCCCGACCCGACATTTGCGACTTGTCCTAAATTTAGGGTTTTTTTTTTTTTTTTTTTCTTAAAATTAGTTTTAGACCTTTCTCTTTTTTAAGGAAAATTCAGTATTTTGATAAAGGTTGCGTGTCATTTCACTATAAAAAATATAAAAAATTGGGGCGGTGTTTAATGGATAATTATTAAAATAGAAGAAACTAGATAATTATTTGATTTTATGCTAATTAACCCCACAAATCGAGAGGGGAATCAATTTAATTTAATTTAATGATTGTTTTCAAACATTATTTTTGCACCCATTAAAATTAATTTTGAATTATTAAATTTTTTTGGAAATAGAAACAATGATTTAATCATTTTAAACTTAAAATCAATCCTAAAGCTATTTTATGTCATTCAAATTTTGTTTTAGATTATTTAGAATTTATTTTACTCGCTTGAATGTTATATTGGTTTGTAAATGCTCATATTTAATTAAACGTCAATCAATATGGTACTAATTTTATTACTATGAACTATCCATTATTTAATTGGTTTTATCTTAAACGATTAATTTGCAACAATAATTTCTCGAATGATACAATTTCCGAAAGGACAATTTACGTTTACGGCCCATTTATTTAGCCCATAATAGTCCAAAGCCCATACACTTTGGCCCATTGAAACAGCAAAGCCAGATTGTTGTATCGCCCTCTCCGACTCGCCATCACCTGAATCACAGACCACGCTCGCTTCTCCTCTAGAAATGGCAGCTGTAGCTCGCTTTTCCAGGAAGGCAATTGCCTCAGCGGTTGCGACCAATCAACTCCGCCGTGCTTTCTCGACGGAAGCGTCGAAGACGATCGCGCCTTCACCGGATCGAGTTAAGTGGGATTATAGAGGTCAAAGAAAAATAATCCCGCTCGGCCAGTGGCTCCCTAAAATCGCCGTCGACGCCTATGTCGCGCCTAATGTGGTCCTTGCCGGACAGGTTAACGTTTGCGACGGGGCCTCCGTTTGGGCGGGTTCCGTTCTCCGCGGCGATCTCAACAAGATTACAGTCGGATTTTGCTCCAATGTGCAGGAGCGGTGCGTTCTCCATGCTGCTTGGTCCTCCCCAACAGGTTCAATTCAACTTACATGCTTTTATGTGATCTTTTCCGCCATTATCAGTTTATGGTTTTTCTCGAATTTGGTAGTTTGGTGATTGTTTTCCTCGGTTATTTGAAAATGTAATTGTTAAAGGGTCCTTGATACTACACACGCAATTTCAGTCCCTGTTTACTTAACAAGCATCTCCAGGGGATAGTGATTAAGTCTACACATTGTTTTCGAATTCTTGAAATTATGGTTCTGTTGAGTAGCTGATGCCATATTTGTCCCCGGTTAATGTAAGAAATCAAATGAAGTATTTTAGATCGTGGTTTCTCGAGACTCAGTAGATTCGAGTGATTGGAGGTAGTGCCCTACATTTTTTTTTTCCCTTGATTTTTGACAACCTTTTCTGGGTTAGTAGTAATGGGTATTCCATTGTACCATTTTGTCTTGATTCTTCTTTTTTTAGTAAAATACTTGTTTGATTCTAAGCTAGCTTTTTAAGATTTCTAACTTGATGGCAATCTCTACCCTGAATTATCAACCAACATCTCAACAAACACCTCTTCCTCAAAAGTACACTATCAACTTAATGTACACTATTTTCTTTGATCCTTCATTTCCTGTTTTCATCACTTCCTCTTTTTTTTAATGAACATCAAAAATGGAGGTTGTTCTATCGATTTCAGGGATTTTCCAAGATTACTTATTTGGTGTCAGCTCCCGTCTGAATCTTCATTGGTATCTTTGCTTATGCCTGAAATTGTGAGCAATCATATCATCATTTAACAATTAGTGGATATAAGTAGGAGTTACGATGGGATATTGATAAGGAGAAAGCAGAGAAAGAGCAAGTCATATAGAGAGAGACAGAGCGAGGTGGAGAGAGAGGAATGGGAGGAACTGGAGAATTGGGTTAGAGAGAGAGAGTAGAGTCAAAGAAGGAAGTACAATGGAGACGGAGAGAGGCTAAGAGATATAAAGAGGGAGATATAGAGCTGACGAATAGAGATAGTGCAAATGCACAAGTTGAAATGGCTTCTTCTATACTTTTTTAGGTTCAAGTGCATACTACTTCCAAGTTTGGCCTACAAATTTTCTGGGTTTGCCCTTGTTTATTGATACGATATTCATACACTTTAGTGCATAGTATTGCATTTTTCAGTATTGGCGGTGAAGTCTTCAACTATTTGCTTCTCTGTCTTGTTTTTAAGTCATTTTCTTGGTCTCTAAAAGTCTGGGTGTAAAGCTGAAATTCCAGTCTTGTCCTACTACAATTGGATAATAGCCAAACCCCAAATCTATTAAGTTGGTTTCAGTTATTCATATGATCAGTCCCAAATGTGAAACTTCGGCTGTTTAAAATGTATATTTTCAATCTTTATTACAGATATATTACTATGAAGGAAATAGATGAGAAATACTAATGAGAAAAAAAAAAAAAAAAAAAAAAAAAA
>NW_019272026.1:6141767-6154058 GCF_002738345.1 Cucurbita maxima
AAAAAAAAAAAAAAAAAAAAAAAAAAAAAAAAAAAAAAAAAAAAAAAAAGCTCAAGTCATCTAAATTGAAGTTTACTTGGTCTTGGTCCATAATCAGTAATCGGTAATCAATAATCAGTCAGTTATCAGTTTTGAAAAAATAATTATCACCTGGCTATAAATTAAATTTGTAATGCTGCTTGCGTCCTCTTTTCAGTTCGTGACATATTAATGTTTTCTAGTGCATGCTATGTCTAAATTTTCCCTCATATGTCGTTCCAGGATTGCCAGCAGAGACGTCCATAGATAGATTCGTCACCATTGGTGCATATAGTCTTTTGCGATCCTGCACAATCGAGCCGGAGTGCATTATTGGGCAGCATTCCATCCTCATGGAAGGTTCCCTAGTTGAGACCCACTCCATTCTTGAAGCTGGGTCTGTGGTTCCCCCAGGAAGGAGAATTCCCAGTGGTGAACTTTGGGCAGGAAACCCAGCAAGGTTTGTCCGAACTTTGACTCACGAGGAGACGTTGGAAATTCCTAAACTCGCTGTTGCAATTAATGACCTAAGCAAGGAACATTTCTCAGAGTTTCTTCCTTACTCCACAGTATATTTGGAGGTCGAGAAATTCAAGAAATCCTTGGGGATAACCGTATGATGCAGCCTGTCTTCTCATCTTTACATTTTTCTTGTTGAGGAAAATAAAATTCTCCAAATGATAAGCCAACTTTCAGCATTTCATGTTTGATTTTGCTGGCTTCAAGTTAGGATCAAATGGATTTCTTAGATTATAAGATTAATGTTCATCTTATCACCTGGATATCTTGTGGGTAGTTAAAACTACCGATGACTTGTAATCTCCCGTTGTATGTTTTACATATAACACATCTATATGTTTGTTCCCAATGACGCATTTCCCAGGTATTATTCAAACTTGATTAAGAGGTTTGGCTCTGTAAATGTTTCAAGTAATGTCTGATGAACTCTCCTTCTTCCCATTCTCTGCTTATATTAGTTTATGCTCGGAATCTCTTCTATGGTGTCTTGGTTTGATGGGATTTTGTCACGTTATCCACGGAGTAGCTCTCTGAAGCTCCACTTGTAGCAGGAACCCCCTTCAATTTAGAAGATGAACTTTGAGATAAAATTAGGCAAATACGACAAAGTATTAGGTTTTAGCACTAACAATGTGAACGTTGATTTTTGTTTTGGTAGACGTCAATGACAGATCTTTTAATAAACAATGCATGAAAATGACATTCCCACCAAAAAGATCCGATGGAAAGCTTGTGTATATTCTAGTCATTGACTTGCTATATTGGTTGTTGAAAGTTGTATTAATCTCCATTTCTTAATATCAAATGTATTTTCAAATTGGGTTTGATACCTTTTTTAAGCACTTAATTCAAACCAGGTTTTGAAGTGTTTTCTAACCGTGAAGGCAACACCGATGAGAAGCAAAATAGTATATTGGGGTGAGAAGGAAGCTTGATTCCAAGAGCCTCACGCACACACCACAGCACTATATAAGGCAACATATGATTGTTTGGGTCAAGTCTTTTCGTGTAAGAAATGAAAGTGGAAGCATTCAGCAATCAGCATGCCGAGGAACCGGCCGCCTCATGGCACTTGTGACAAAGTCATCAGCCCCAACCAACTACAGTCGTGGAAGACCTGATCATAGATAACTTTTTCTTTAGACAAAAAATAATAAGAGAAAGAAAGAAAGATATAGACATCCCAACCATTCTAGTTTCTTATGCTCATTCCACTTATAAATTTCTCTATCTATCTCCTTCTTATTTAACCACTTCTGTCTGTCTAGACATGGTGTTCCTCTTTTCCTCTACCTCCAAGATGCCATCCTGAGAGAGCAAAGCAAGTTCTGCAGGTTGTGATGAAAACAAACAGATCCTACCAATGGTTTGCTTTCTAGTATCGTGGCGATGTTGGAACGGTTCAATCAAATCAAATCTCCTTTGAATTGGGTCTTTTAATTTGATTGAGCCGTGCCAATATCGACGATTGTCTCAATTGTTTCTTCTTACCAGCATTGCAATTTATCTTTCATTTTCTCCTTCAACATGGATCTGAAACCATACTCTTAGTTCTTGTTATTATTACATTGAATCTTTCATTAAACAGATCCTTGGGTATTGCTAGACCTATGCCTCTTCTTGATTGCCTTTTTAGATGACAGAGTAGATGCAGGGCCTCTGAGTTGATATCTTTTCACATGCTTCATTGCTGGATGCTCTGAAGAGGCCACTGCTTCTTCAAAAGTGGAGCCGAATAGGAACTACAAAGTGTTGATTTCTTTTTCTGTAGCTGAAGTAGATCAGTGCTATAATTTCTTTTTCTTTCAGTAATTGTTGATTTACATGATTGATCTCTATAAATTTTCCTTCCATTCCAATCCTAGAAGTTACATCCATTTAGAAAGACAAGTGATTACATCAACACCTGTTTTAACGCAAATGTATGAACAATTGGAATCCAGAAAAGGAAAGAGCGTTTAACGAAACCCAATTCTAGGAGGGACCAAGACAAGATTTCCATGGCCCCATGAAGGATTGAGATGATTATGGAACCATTGAGACGTTTACCTTTTCATTTCCCATGGTCCCACGACGAAGAAGAAAAGATAGCTTTCTCTTCTTGGTTCTAATGGAAATGGCAGGCCTTTTTTTTTTACCCCATTTATAGTTGGAATTCAAACAAAAATAAGAGCTCAAAGAGAAAAAAACTGATGCCTGAGGGTGACAGAGACACAAAAATAAGGAGTTGAGTAGACAAAGACAGTATGTAAGAAAAATAGTCCATAAAGCAACCAAAGATGAAATGAGAGAAGTACCATTGTTAAGCTTCACAAGCATAGCAGACAGGCAGTTAAATAAGAAGATGAGTTGTGTGTAATGAAGTTAATTTACTGCCAGTGGAAGGGAAGGGATGGTGGGGGAGCTTCATTCCCTCCATCATTCGATGCAACGTGAAACATACCTGAGCAATTCATATCAGCATTACTCACACAGCCATTCAATACTGAACTAACTGTCTCCAACCTGTTGTGATGTCCTAAGCTCACATCTAATGGCTGCAGGAAGGATATAAGATGACAGTCCTGCTCGGCTTGGTTGAAACCGATCTCGGATGACTGTGTCTGCAAAGATGACAGAAGAGAGAGAGCACAATCCGATTCATGGCGTGGACTTGGAGTTGTAAACCTGTCATAGAACATTTTGCTCCGACTGCCTCCATTCTCTGAAAAATCAATGGTCCTGACAAAGGGTAGGCCAACCGAAGATCCCGGACTGTCACTTTGCAGAAATGCAACCTGCTTTTCAATTTTATGGATGCTATCGTTCAACGATGGTCCGAGATAGATGTTGTGTTTATCAGGGAAGTGGGTTGGCTCTTGCTGAACATGAAGCCTTGGATCTATCTCAGTATTGGAAATTCCACGCCAGGAATGGTTCATAACAATTGTAGATGGATAGACATGTGAGGAAGAAAATGGTAGCAGTTGGGAACCTGAAAGCAGAGAATACGGCATGATATAACTGGAAGAATTTAATACTTTACCAATAACAAAAGAAACTTTTTCCCCATTGAGCATTTCTATAGAACATAAAGATGGATCCATATCAAATGCATCGTGATAGGAAAATCTTCAAGTTTATTAGGCAAATGCTAGAGGTAACCTTGGTAATGAGACAAAATACTTCGTGATAGGGAGTCCGACTGTGGCTTTCGTCGCCTTCGATTGTGTCCATCGAGACGTTTCCTGCAGCTTCTCTTTCCTTCATCAAATTCTTCTAGTGAATGGAATCTATATAGTGTTGAACTGTTATTGAGAAACTAAGGCACTGGAGATGGAATTCAGAATGCTTGAAAGTGTGTAGGACAAATAAGGTCACTATAAGAAAGCCAATAAGCAGCAAATAAATTTGAAGAGTACCTGCTACACTGCTGGCAGAACCTTTGTTTTCGTCCACCAATTGTAACCTGGGGAGTCTTTGAATGGAGCTCGCAGACCTTGTGGCGCCTGTGGTAATCTCTATAGTTGTTAAGGTCTGAAACACATCCATCAACAAGGCATGACAAAGGCTGAGCCCCATTCCCAGATCCTCTTGCCCTCTTGGAAGGTTCCATTTTCAACACTCCTGGCTCATTGACTGCATATTTTGTTCCTAGATTACTGACTTGACCCAGTTTCAAATCAATCGAGAAATCCCCAGAAGTCGTTCTATCTTCAACAAAGCTGCTGGATGCACCTATTGTATTGATGTTCTTTAATACATCTTGTTCCAATTGAGTAAAATCCCAAAATGGGGTCTTCAAATTCCAGTCCATAGAGAATATTTCAGCTCTTCGCTTCCTTCCCACTTAAAAGAAACACCTTTTCCAGAGTTCAAATCACTCTGTTGATGACTTTAGGCATACGTTATATATAATCATCTACTGAAGAACACAGAAATCTGAAGGAAGGATGACATAAAACAGTAAGAATCCCCAAGAAACTGGAGCGTTTTAATTACAAGAACAGAGCCCGCTAATCAGCATACAGACAACAACAATACAAAAATTGGAACAACAAGAATGTTGGAGACAGTTACTTGCATGTCCCAACAAGATGTTACTCCAAGTAGATTGGAGGAGGGTTAGAAGAAGAAGAAGTCAGAAGACTAAAATAAATAAGGTGAGAGTTAAGAAAACGATGGATGAGAGTAGTTGCAGAGTAAAGCAGCAGAAAAAAAAATGGGATGCTATTTTACAACCATTCACTCACTGACAAGGATTCCACCAAACAACTAAAGTTCGTAGTGAAGGGAAAAAAGAAATAAAAAGCCAAAAAAGAAGGGGGAAAGCCCCCATGAAAAGCTAGGGTAGTAGGTTACTCAAGAAGAATCACTGGTTCTACCTGTGAACAAGATGTCAATTTTAGCAGTAGGGATGGAAGACCTTTCAGTGTATACTCAGAGAAAATGGGTGTGTTGCAAAAAAAAAAAAAAAGGTGGAGAGAACTTTTATTGAAGGAAACTCCATGAATACCCAAAAGGAGGCGCCAGCTATTTGTTGCTTTCAAACGTTCTGCAAACTAAGGAAAAGGAAGAAAGTTATACAAAAATGGATGGTGGTGAAGGCAGGCAGTTCTCTTTTAGGGTTCCAAGCAAGATTCAAACTACAAGGAAAAACGAATGTATATACCAAAACCCTTCCAGACGAAGAGATTTAAGTAATTGTTTGCATTCACCTTCTGCTTATCACGTTGCTTCTAATGGCGGCTTGAAATCAAACCTGCTCATCCTCATTATGGGCTCGGCCGATCCTCAGCTCAGCAGCATCAAGCAGTGCCTGAAACAAAAATGGGGAATGCAACTAAAATGAGAGCAGAAAAAGAGTAAGAACAGCGAGAAGCATGGATAGATGGCGAACCCCAGGCAGCCACCAAAAAAGAAGTAAAAAGGAAGGTTTAAATGCCAATGTCAGGTGGCCCATTTGAACAATGCAATGCAATGCAATGGTGGAATCAGACTGATTGATTATATACTTTTTAACATTCCTATTTATGAATCATATCTTATGAAAACGACTCACTCAAAATTTTCTGGTTTCAAATTTTATGTTTAACCCAACATCACTCAAGATCATACTAAAATCTCATTTTTTTTTTTTTTTTTTTTTTTATGAACATGGAGAATAAAATACATTATATTTAATTAATTTTAAAATCATTATTCAAATAGAGTCAAGGCACGTGACCCTAAGCCAACTATTAAATTCCAAAATCTCCATTAAACCTTCATTCTCTGCTGTGTTCATTTTTTGAATGCCTACTCGTGCTCTCTTAATAATTAAGTATAAACATATTTTAATCACTATTATAGGGTTTTGGTGGAAAAAGTATAAAATTGCTTTAATTATTTTTTAAAACCAAGTCTAGTAAATAAATATTTCATTTTTTGAAACTAAATAATTGCAAGGCAATTGTGAATGGGCTTGAGCCGAGCCCAATAAATTGTTTATTATTATATTTCTTTTTTCTTTCTTGAAATAATTAAACAAAAAGGAAATTGAAAAAAGTAGAGAAAAAGAGTAGCGGAGGGGAATATTGCAATCAGTTTGTCCCCCAAAGTTCTATAAGAAAAGAAGGAATAATTAATGATGGTTTGCCAAATTTGTATTATTTGCTTTTAATCACAATCTATTTTATTAAATTGGAATGTTTTAATTTGGGTTTTGTAATATCACATCCTATTGGTTGAGAGTGGAATAAATAGGACGCACAATTCTTTCATTTTGATACCCAATCGGCCTTCCTTTTCATTGACCATTTACTAATTACATAAAAACAAACATGCCAAGATCAACTTGCACCAGCAAGCGGAGGCTCCAGATCACCTTCAAACATAATGAATGAAAAGTTGGTGCTCTATAATTCAACTGGGAACGAGGAAAAGGTGTAAATAGGTGGTGGTGAAATCCCAACGGCCACTCAAAATGAAAATTCAAACCACCAACACAATTTAAAAGCATGGGGAGTTGATCGTGGGCAGTTTCCAATCAATCCCACTTCCAATTCCCCACACATTATTTCTTCTCCAAATCCGCATTCATCAGCAGTTCTTCCAATTTAAAATGCGCCCTCTCCCCAACGATGACGATGCGCCCCCAGAACACGACCTCATCTCCTCGCTCCACCGCCACGGAACCGCCACATTCTCCGCTTCATCCACCTGGAAGATTCGAACCAACGAATTGGCTCAAGATGAGATTCTAAGAGAACGAAGAGCCGCCATGGGTGTCGGCAAGTTCAAGGGCCGACGGCTTTCTTTCGACGATGTCGACATGGGTCATGGCCTAAATACCGAGTTCTTGCACGGGAATTACTGGAATGGTTTTGTTCAGGATCAGATCGTCGCTCCATCGGTTCAATCATCCGATTCGAGCCAAGATAACCGTAACAGAGAAACGGGCAAAGAAGAAGAAGAAGAAGAAGTTCCCGTCTGCTTAAACGGTCTCTCTTATTCCTCTGCCTCCTCCTCTTCTTCTTCAGGATCATATGCTCCTCCGCAAGTGAAAGAAGAAGAAAATGTGAGGGCGAGCGTTGGGGGGAAGAGAGAAATTGGGAACAGGTGCAGAATAGGAAAGTGGGAAGTGGGTTTAGCTTGCCTTGCCATTGCTTCGGTTGTTATGCTAATATTTTCAGCTCGCTGTTTAGAGTTCGGAGCAGACGAGGAGGAACGATTACCATTTCTCTTGGTTCCAACTTGAATTCTAAGTGTAAGGCACTCTGCTCTGCTTACTTTAGTTACTGTTTTGTTTAACTTAAATTATACCACTTTCGACTTTCTACAGTATGATATAATATAAGTAGCCCCGTTTCTTTTGGATTCGTCAAGAACAAAAAATATATATATATACACACACACGGAATCTTGAAATAAATTTAAACGATTACCGTATCTAATTTGATCCTTTTCGGAAAGGGCCCATGGGCCAACAACTTGGACCTCTTTGGGAAGGGAAATAGAATTCCACGTGGGCCTTCTTTTGGCTTGGGACGTGACGTGGCGTTATATCAATTACGTATTATCTTATAATAATAACAACAATAATCAGAAGCGTCACCCGTACTTAAAGCGAATCAGAAGGTGCCACATGGCGAGTATTAATGCGGTGGGTCCCACATGCATAAAGAAACTAGAAATGGTAGGCTGATGTGTAAACTTGATAGCCACTATGGCTGTCTGCGTGTAAAGAGGAGGTATTCATTTAAAGTGATATTTTTAAAAGGAAGACCTTGGAGGGGTGGTCCTAATTAAAGCATCCTGTTTGAAGGTTTTATCTTTCCCATTTTAGGGAAAGCTTGCCGACTTGGTGATCTCTTAGGCGTCCCCTTTTATGAACTTTATCTTTCATGCCTCACAATGGGAAATAACATTGTCTGTAAACCCATGGGGGATTCAATTACAAACACTCACTACCTCCTTTGTTGGATCACATAGCTTGTTTGCAGTTTCATTAGCCCTTTGGGTACTTTTCTCCGTCCTTGGCTCGCCTCGTGACTCTCGTATTCCCTTTTTGGATCATGAGTTTGTTGGATTTCTACTCACCCAATTCCTAACTAGATTGTATTTGTGTCGCTAAGAGTTTTGAATATTTAAACTCACCCATAATTAATTAAAAGAAAAATATATATCAATCTAACCATTTTTCTAACTCACTCTACAAACAAAAACAAACAAAATGAAGGGAAATCCTTGTTTGATTTTACGAGATAAATAGATAAATAAAAAAGAATTGAAGAGATTTTGTGAGGTGATAGAAAGGTGGCTTTAGTTGGTGCATCTTAATCAGCCAAACAGATGTTAGTTGCATTTGTCTCCTTCCTTCCTCTTAAATAAGTGCAAAATCTACACATTTTGGAACCCTCAAATTTAATTAATTCATTCATTCATTCATTAATCCACCAAGTTTTATTTCCCATCTTGTCCCGTGGGTCACATCACATCTTAATCTATAATACATAATTTAAACCAACCTTTTTATTTTCATAAACCCACTTTCTTATGCTCAATTCACAATCATGTTCAAATGTTAAATATAATTGAACTTCGAACCACTTTTGTGTTGGTAATTATGGTTAGATCGAGTATGATTTAAGTTATTCGAAGTTATTAATTACATCAACTATTGAGCTTCTTCTTCTTCCCAAGTGTATGGTATGAGTTTGGAAAGCCAAAATTTAAAGTTTACTTTTAATGGTTGTAATTAAAATTTGAGGAAATAGTGTAACATTAACACGGTGGGGAGGGAGATTATATTTAATTTATTGGTTGAAATGTGAACAAAATAAAAAAAAAATAATAATAATAAAAAGGAATTGAATGGTATGTTAAATAGGAGCCGGAAAGTAATAATTAAGAAAGGGAAATGAAAGGCGGATATTTAATTTAGGAGTCAGAATTTTAATTTTGTTTCAGCATGTGTGATTAATAATATAAAGGTAAAATGGACGAAGGCGGTCCCACGTGGGAAGGGAATTGAGCGAGGAGTAACAAGCTTGGAGAAGAAATAATGGTGGAGAGATGACGCAATGATGAGCAGCTGGGAGGAACCCTCAATTCTTTATTACGCCAATAAATGTGTTTTTTACATTTCCGGTTCCTCTCTTTACAAGGCTTTAAAACTCTTCAATTTTGAAAGGCTTAATTAATTCAGATGCTGACTGGACAATGAATCATCATAATTTTAAAACTCTCCAACCGACGCCTGTGTGGGCCCTCTACTTTTCCTGTGTTCGTAGCATAGTACTTTTGAATTAACCATGGATTTCTATTCTGTTACATCTTTTATGTACGGCTGGGCTAAGTTGGTGAAATGTCCAACCAAACCCTGCTCATGGATCCAAGTTCGCGACGCTGGAGCTGAACGTGGCCTTTATAAAAACCCACGTCACTCCAGGAGGATGGTGACGATGATTATAAAAACCCACTCTCATCTCTAAGCTTCCACTACTTCCCACTCTTCTCTAACTCCAGCTCCATCCATTCCAATGGGGGAGGTCTGTAATTGACCCCACTCTGTTTCTGTTCTGTTTTTTGCGTTTGCTTTGTGTTCTTTACTCTGTTAGTGTCTGGATTTGTTGATTAGGAGGACAATAAACCGGTGGATTCAAAACCAGAGGAACCTCCGAATGCGGCTCCCGATCGAGAGAATGAAGAACCCCAGAGCGAGAACCCACCGCCACCGGAGAAGACACCAGCGGAAGAACCAAAAGATGGCATCAAAGAGCAGCCTCTTCCTCGACCCCCTCAGGACATTGTCCTCACTGTTTTTATGCATTGCGAAGGCTGTGCACGCAAGGTCCGCCGCTGCCTCAAAGGCTTCGAAGGTTACATATTTTTCTTTTCCTTTTCTTCACTTACCCAAGTCTGTACAGAAACAGAGGAGTAATTGAGGTTTTCTTTTCCTTACTTGTAGGGGTTGAAAGCGTGGAGACAGATTGCAGAACTCACAAAGTGGTGGTGAAAGGAGAGAAGGCCGATCCGCTCAAGGTTTTAGGGAGGCTACAGAGGAAAAGCCACAGACGGGTCGAATTGATCTCCCCTGTCCCCGAGCTCCCTGCTGCGAACCCCCCACCCGAAGAGAAGCCCAAAACAGAGGACAACAAACCAGAGGTTTTATTCTACACTTACATTAATTGCGTCTCTTGTGTTCTTCCCTTTTGGATTTCATTTCATTTCATACTTTTTAATTCGCAGCCTCAGATTGTAACGGTTGTGTTGAAAGTGCACATGCACTGCGAGGCTTGCGCTCAAGAAATCAGAAGACGGATACACAGAATGAAAGGTTCAATTTTGGTTACTTCTTTCACGTTTTTTTTCGTTTTTATGGCTTTGGAAATTGAATATTCAAAGTCGATCTGATTTGGATATTAGATGAGATGGGCATGGATCTTCTGTTGTATATATGAATAACTTTTTAAAAGTTGATTCTTTGACTAATTTTCCACTACTAGTTCCCGAGTGTTTTCATTTTTAATTCTGAAGTCTGTGGTTGGAAATCAATGGGTCAGGTGTTGAATCGGTGGACCCAGATCTAAAAAGCTCGCAGGTCACGGTGAAAGGAGCGATCGATCCGGCGGCGCTGGTTGAATATGTTCACCGCCGAACCGGAAAACACGCGGCGATTGTGAAGCAAGAGCCGGAAATTGCGCCGGAGAATAATTCGGACGATGGTGCAAAAGAAGTGAAAGAAGAGAAGAAAGCCAACGCCGGTGACGGTGACGGCGAGGGTGCCGAGTGTGAGAAGAAGGTGGAGGAAGAAAGTAAAGTGGAAGAGATACCCGGGGGCGGCGATGCTGGCGATGGGACGACGGCTGCAGAAGAAGACCCAAAGGTTGTGGAAGTGAAGAAGAATGAACATCATTATTACCCGCAAAGGTATATCATGGAAATGTATCCGTATCCGGCGCCGATTATGGACGGCATAGGGTACCCGGCGGCGCACATAGCGGTGGACGCTTGTCCGGCGCGGGTGATAGGGTACGAGTATCCACCTCAGATGTTCAGCGATGAAAACCCAAATGCTGCCTGTTCGGTGATGTAGGGTATAGAATTTTGTTGGATGGAATGAATGTATAAGGGATGGATGTTATAAAAACATTATCGTATCGTATATATTATTTAGGATGGTTGGTATAAGATAGTTAATGTCATGAATCCTAACCCTCCACCCAATTATACATTTATAATACATTAATCCTCCCCTTCAAATAACTTCTCCAAATTAAGGTTTTTAATTCACACACAACCCAAGCCATAAAATTAAATTGGTTTACATTTTTTTTTAAAATAAAGAAAAGAAATTAAAATAGGAGGATGGAAAAGAAAGTAGTGGAAGCCTCTAGAATAGGAGAGATATTTGAGTAAATATAAATTTATTGGATGACGAGCGAACCACCGGGTTGGGTTGGGTCAAAAGGTGTTACGACACTCATGAAAAGGAGGAGCACGTGGCAGTGGCGTTAAACACGGGGAAGGCAGCTCAGGCCATTAATATGAATAAGTTATGCTAATTGATGTTTTAGGTTAATAATCTCATTGATTAATGGGCGAGAGAGAGAGGCTTGGGCGTATTAATAATGGAAGGGCGGTGCTAAATTAACAGGCACGCCTTGAAGGAAGAATTAGATGCTGTCTCTATTGCTGCCACGTGTTAGTCCTTTTCAGGTCTTATAAAAATCTTTCCTCTTCCTCTTGCCCAATCACCACTACAATTCCCATTTCCGGAGTTCGTTCTTGTAGTTTTCCGCCTCCTCCTCCTCTATTTCTTCCCGAACAGAGAAAACAGCCCCCGATTTCGTGTAGAAAATGAGTAGATTTTGGACGTTGGTCACCCAACTTCATATTCTTTCTGGGTGAGTATAAACGGAACGCCTTCCTAACTTGGATGTTGGTTTTGTATCTTAGGGCTAATTAGTTTGTAATTTTCGCTGTTGATGATTCCCGCAGGCCGGTTTTGATGTTGCTGTATCCACTGTAAGTTCATCTCTCTCTCTCTCTCTCTCTCTTTCTCCGTGTGATGCTGTGTTTATATGTTGTCTCGATTTGATTTGAATCGTTCGCAAAACAACAGTTATGCGTCGGTGGTAGCCATCGAAAGCACATCCAAATTGGACGATGAGCAGTGGTTGGCTTATTGGATCATCTACTCCTTTCTTACTCTCATGGAAATGGTTCTTCAGCCTGTACTAGAGTGGTCAGTGCTAGCTCTAGATGATTTCCCCCCCCCCCCCCCCCCCC
>NW_019272026.1:6154659-6168510 GCF_002738345.1 Cucurbita maxima
AGTTTTCCCCCCCCCCCCCCCTTTTCTTTTCTTTTCAGTTACAAGATTTACTGAGGTTGAGAGATCGGATGGGGTTTTTGGTCGTTACTTAAATATATACGTTAAAAAACTGAGGGAGTTTTTGAAATTTTCAGGATACCAGTTTGGTATTCGGTGAAATTAGTATTTGTGGCGTGGCTGGTTCTGCCACAGTTCAAAGGTGCAGCTTTCTTGTATGATAGATTCGTGAGGCAGCAAATAAAGAAATATGGTGGTAGGGGAAGCAATTCTGCTGATGCGAAGGCCAAGAATCACTAATTCACATAACTATAGTGAGTCCCCCCCTTGTTTTTTAATAATTATGATTACACTCGCCATTGTGAGCTAATTTCACTCATCTTTTTGTAAAGAAGTTCAAGTGCACTAGTAAGATGTCTGTTCTTGTGTCCTTATGTGAACTGGATTGGGAAGGATGGGGGCAGGAATCTTGATGAAGAAGGCTATTGTAAAGAAGAGTTGGTTGCTTCGTGGTGGACCATCCTTGTGGATTTGACTTCTTCTGTCTTTTGTTTTCGTATGGTTATGTAAAAAAAGAACTTGTATTGGGCATATTTGTAAATGAAGCAACTCTTTTTTCCCCCTGGTTTTATAAAGCTTCTGTTCACACGGCTATACAACAACTCTTTTAAACTATATTCACACTCTCAAATGAACCAACAACCGGTCAACTCACCGTCCGCAAAAATCTTCCTTACAATTTTAACAGGAAAAAGATGATACCTGAATGTGACGGATCAACTGATATTTGAGAGTAAAACTAAGAGTGTAAAAGCATATATCCCACAATGATTTGTGTCGTTTATCCGACATCTAATAATCATAAGCCAAATGAATGTTTTTATTTAGAATCGACTGACTAACAGAACTTATGAATGTTCTTATTTAGAATCGACTGACTAACAGAACTTACTAGAAGCATATGTTGTGCCAATCACAGGATCGTCTCTGTTTCTTAACTTCAATTTCTATTGAGCATGTACACAGAATAGACGAGCATTTGAAGGAATTGATAAATATCGAATGTCACCGTGCTGGTTGTCGTAGCGTTTGAAGCATTCTCTACAAGCTCTGCCACGGCTCACTTGTCCTGTCGACACGGGTTGATTGCCTACCACTTCTCTCCTTGCCATGGGTAACCTGATAGGTTAGATCAAAATGAACACCACCACAACAAGAGTACCAATCTTGATCAGTTTAGGCTCTCCTCTGACCCACTGGGCCGAGTAAAGCTTCGAGGAAAAATAATGACTTCGTTCCACCTCTGGATGCTGTGTTGATGACGACCTATATAAGACCATTGATTCCGCTTGCAATTATATCCAACCGGACCGCATCGCGTAGGATTTCATGTGAATCTGCGGCCCATCAAGCTCTTTTCATTTGTCACTGTCAACAAGATTCTGTCAGCTCGAAGGAAGCTTTACTGCCTTAATCCCCAGTCCAAGATATAGGCTGTGATATAAATGAGTTTAAACACGCCGTTGGCCTCAAGACCCCTTTCTTCTCGCCTTCAATTAAGGGGACACATCTATAGGGTCTAGACGGGCATGCTCATTGGTTTGAACAGCATTCGAACATTCGAGTCTTCTCAAAAGCAGCCAAGCATCAGATTCCAGACAACCCTCCTCCATCTCAAGGACAACTGGCAGAGAAGACGTTCTATTCATCTCAACCAGCATTGTACCCTTTGATGAAACAAGATATAAAAGAACGATTCTTAAATTAACTAAAAATATACTCACAAATACAGAAAAGGCATAATTTTTTCAAGTTAGCGGGAGGGGAGGAAATACTTAATGCCATCAATTTACCTCAAAATTTACCAAGAAAATTTGAAACTGTCTCAAAGCCTCCTTCATGCCACTCACTACTTGGACATCAGAAGAACCAAGAGCATCTGTAACATCCTTGGGAGAATGGCCAATCGCTTGCTGTACAGCCTAATAGTCAACATAATAAATGGTCAGATACGGTTCTCCTTAACTAGGGTAAGAATGATCTCTATGGTATTTGACTCACCTCGTGATCAATGAGGACCTCAGAAATGAGGCTACCGTCATCAACATAAGCATGTAGATCGTATGTTGTCCTTTGCCTGAATTGAAATCCTTTTACACCAGTCAAAAAGCACTGCAAGTAACATAAAGAGAATTAAATTCCATTTACATATTTCACTTTCATTCATTATGCTCGACATAATTCAATATGAGCAGGCTGCAAGCACTTAGTCAAAAGGAACAAAAAAGATTCTTTCCAATAAATCATGCTTAGAATACTCGATCTCAAATTCTATACATTAGATCAGCCAGATATGCAACTCGATGCTTCCAGTTACAAGCATGTCACATTATCCACGTACGGGATTTCCTTGACCCTCAGCAGTGCTACTCGAGATAAACAGGAATGAGATTGAACGTTCATCTAATACTGTCTATAAGTTGCACATATATTGACTGTATTAATTATAAGTTAGTAATCTAACAATTAATCTGACCAGCGGATTGATGAACTAAATTTTAAGCTTCAACAATGAACTTACAGCTTACACACAAGAAAAATGTGCTGCTTTCTTTTGGAACAAGAAGTAAGTGTTTAGTCATCTAGTCATGAAATATGAACTTTTCTTCCTACCTTGATTTTTCCACGAACTGATGGAGATTTTTCCTTCCCTGATGCCCACTTAGCCGACAAACTAGCCAAGTAAGTGAAAGGCATTTCTCTATCACCAGATAAAATGAGTGGATGCTCAATATCAACCATATTGGTATCCTCTACCGAATTGACCATATTGGTGCCTTCTATCGAATTGACCGTATTGGTATTCTCTATCGAATTGGACACAATAGTAGACACAGTTCTAGCTCTACTACTGGGAACGGAATGTAAATGAACCTCCTCAACATTTGAAACAAAATTAGTAGATAGCTCAGAATGCGCATTGGTTCTGCTGACTGGGGTAGTAAATGCATCACAAACTGGAGAAGTGACTGCTTCATTTCCCCTATGGAACATGTGAACACCTGATAGTCAAATGAGCACCAGTGTCATATTGATTTCTGGAAATACGAAGAATGAAAACTTTGGAAGAATGCACGGTCCAAAACAACAGAGATCTTTCCAGTTTACACAGATTGCATGAAATTCCAGACCAAAAAAATAAATAAAACAAAACTTGCATCCCAGATAAACTTGGCCTAGTGAAATTTTCAAATGCCTAGTGAAATTTTCCCTGAGATCTGCGTTGGATTCTAGTAGGATTTTTGTTCTTCCTACTTTGAATTCTATAATGCTTTTTATTTCAGAATGAATTGGGTATTGATGAATTAAGAATGGACATCCATTTTTCTTCCTCTTCCATCTCTTCCTTTTCTTGTGCCATCCCTGTTTTGCCCCACTATGGTCTGCGTCAATAGTTGAAACAGACGAGAACGGAAATGGAACATATTAAGAGATTGAAACTAGACAACATTGTCCAGTTCAAGATATAAAGTAGTAGTGGCTTAGGTCACTGAAGTCCAGGAATCCGACATATAGAACATCATACCAGGTTTGCCATCTTATTCAACGTCCAGTTGACAATGTAAAAAAATCTTTCTTTTGTCCCGGAAAGAAAGGAAGGAGAATATTTAACCGATTAGTACCTTGGTCTGAACAAGAAGGTGCAGTATCCACTATTCTGCTAGAGTGCACGGGCTCTTGAACAGTGTCAGATGGCCATGCGGCATGTGTGGCTCTTCTTGCCAAGGGAGGAACCACGCCTGTCCTCGTTCTGAACAAGTATAAAAATCACAAATTATTCGATAACAGAATACAGTGCATGGAATTATTCTGCCATAATAAGCTATGCTCAAGAGAAAGACCAAGAGAAACAAATTCCACCCTACAAGTACATGGTGCGTATTTGAAGTCTGTAAGCAATCAATGTCAAAAGATAAAAGAACGAGTTTTAGACGGTGGAAAAGGAAATCATCCATGAAAACTTTGTACTCTTGGCCTCAACGTTACCTCCTTCCTCTAGGTGGCTTGTTCACTTCATCAACCAGCCGCTGCCGAGCTGACTCCAGTTCTTCAACCAGACCTCCTAGAACCTCAAAAGCTTCAGGAACTAGCATTAGAACCCCACGCCGTACACTTACATTGCAGATCACTACCTGTATAAAAGCTATAAATAATTGATCCCTACATCAACTAATCAAGTATTCTAGAAGCACCTAAACCTAGTTGAGGAAAGAAAAGAGCAATTGATCGAGGATTGAGAAAGTTCAAAAACCTTCAACCCAGCAGGTGCTAAAACTTCAAGACCCTTAATAGGCCTGTATTCCATGCCAAAAACTCGCTGAACACCATCCGTCATAGACAGCTTAAGGCACCTCTTAATACTCGCAGGGGCAGTCTGATATCTACCCTTTAGAGGACAACTGATGTTAACTATCTCATCGACCTGACAAGGAAAACAACTCAGCCAGGACTCTACAATTGCGCCTACCTCAAGCAGTAGGTCATTCTTATAATCTCTGAAATTTTGCTTAGCTGCCAATGAGCTTAGATACAACAGATAAAAGGGAAAAAAATTTAATATAAGGGAATGAACTCAAAGAACCAGCAAAAATAACCTGCAGTACGTATGGACCAGGGAGATCAATGAGATGCATAGAATCAACATTTTCGGGCAGGACACCAGCACCCGCGTAATTCATATCAGAAACCAAAAACTGCTCGAAACACAGCTTTCCTTTCCCTGCTGGGTTGAGGCTCAAAAAACCTGGTATAGACCCATGATGGGCACGGATACAGGCATCCAGCCACGCTCTCTTCAAGCTTAAACCAAGTCCCCGAAGGAACTCACTCACAGGACACGACGGCTCGCAGGAAGCGACATAAGGATTCGGCTCAGGCGAGTGACGGAGAGAATGATCGGAGTCCGGAGAGGGAGGCGAGAGATGTTCGGAGACATCGATAAAATCTTGTTCGTCGTCGTCGTCGGAAAGTTGGACGGGCTCAGAAACGTTGGGATTAAAATGAGAGTTGAGATTGTCGATAATGGGAGGCTGAAGAGAGGTGGTGGAGGAATCCGGGCACTGAGGATAATGTTCGAAGTCTTCGTTTTCGCGGTCTTCATCGGAAGAACAGCTCAGTCGAAGGCGCCTTCTGGGCATCGTGGCTTCACTCGGGAATTAGGGCCTTCGAATTTGTTCTTCCCTCCACTTTGTGTCTGTGCAGCGGGAGATTATAGGAGAAATGTCTTTTATTATTATTTTAAAAAATTATAGTTATATTGTCTTCAGGAAAATTGCAATTTTTTACCGCCCCCTTCATTTTCGTATTTAAATTAGGTTGAATTCATTGTCCAATTTTCATTAAATTACATTGATTTTAATAGTCTGTCTTTCCACAAATACCAAATTGGCTCTAATTGAATATTTGACGATTTGTTCTGAGTCCTGAATTATTTTATTACAATACATTGGACAAATGTACTCGTAGTTCTCAACTTTACCTCAACCGAACCCGACTGCTAAATGTTGCTTTCGTGAACAAAACAAAGGTTTTTGCTTTAAACTAACTCAGAATCCAAGACTTTACTTTGAAGAATTTAGGAGTATGGTCTCATCAACATCACCTATAGCCAATATCCGTATCTTCTTAGACTCTTAGTTAGCAACGAAAATTCTCTCACATCACCAGACATCAAGAGTGGAAGAATCTTTAACGTGAGATTAAGATACAGATATTTTCTTTGCATTACAATCGAATGATATCATTTGGGACAGACAGACAGACTTTGTGTATAATAAGTAAAGAGTACAAGAATAGTGGTCAAGATCTCACAGAAGGGTAATCCTTCCACCTGGATATACCAAGATCAAATGCAGATTGCAACACACTCACCCGCTCCATCAACAGTTTATCTTCTACCTCCTCAATCACAGGGTATTCTGCTTCCATTATTTCCTCCAGATCTTCAAAATGCTTAATTTTGCGTTGCATCTTCTTCATCTGTCCACCATTTTTGACAGCAAGTAAACGTTTATCACTCCGCACACAATCGACCATGTTTAACTGGAACTTTCATATTGGGAGTGTGTAGTTCATAGAATGGTTACCTGTGTTTCTATCATTATCGCCAACAAATATTCAATTTCTCTCTCTTCTTGATCAGCAAGTAATTTTGCATGTGCGGCAGCAGCGCCAAGTGCTGTTGCTGTTGCAGCTCTAATTCGCAAGATTAAAGGAATGTCATCTTTGTCCTCGACCATTATATCACCTAAAGGGGAAGTACGGATAGCTAAGCTAAGGTTAAAGGCAAGACACAGAGTAACGAACCGAAATGCTGAACCATAAAACAAGAAAGGGAGCTAGCATTGACACCTAAACCACCCACAACAAAAACGCAAACAATCCTAAGTTCAGCAGACATGTAGTTTTTCTATTTGAAAACATGGTCCGACAAAATGGAAAACTATATATAATCACTCAGCACTTCTAAGTTCACAATAAGTACCTGGTTGAGGCCTCTCCTCCTTCGGCACTGAATCATCGTTATCGAGAATTCTATGGAAGAAATTTACAGATAAATTTATCTCAGATGTCAAACAAGTAATGGCCAAAGAATGAGAAGTGCAAACAAAAATACAAACCTCTCAACCTCATGATTTGATTCGGTGGAAGCCGCAGAACACAATCCATTAGATACAAAAAAATCTTGATCATCAAAGACTTCTTTCGGATATAAGTTTTCGTCGCAGAGTGCAGTAACAGAAGCAGTAGCAGCAGCCGCCATAATATGTGGCCCAACCATGCTTGATATCAAAGCTACCTAATTGCATAGGACATGTGTTTATACATCAGCTACTAGAGAGCAAAGTCGAGCCATAATACATTTTATGGGCCACCATTCAGCAATGAAAAGATGACCCTCAACAAATTCACTTCGCTTCTATACAAAGAATGCAGTTATGTTAAAATGTATTTGTTTGAAAGGATAGTTTACAAGACATGGTACATAAATCCTACCTGTTTCATCAGAGAACTGCTCGTATCTGGAACAGAAGCAGTGCACTGTCGCTTGGGAGGACCTTGATTCTCTTCATCTTTGTCCTCATTTATGTCCTGGTCTTCACTTCCGGCAATCTCCTGATTGTTAGATGGAGAGAGTCTACTTTCTTTTTCACTAGTGACGTTGTTATTGAGACCACTAGCCTCGTTCCTTTGAGGTTCAGAACGTAACACGAAGTCCCCAAAAGGCAACTCCACGAGCTTCAATATACAATCTAATTTAGTCTTGGTTTTAACATTTTGAGCAACGAGTTCCCAGTCATCTCCATGCTTCAAAAAGGATTCCAAAAGAAGCAGAGTTTCAGCCTCAGTCCACACAGCTCCGGTATCAACACTATCTTCAATGAACTCCTTGGTCTTCGACTCAAAATCTTCCAAAAGCCTCTGCTCCCCGAAATTTTTATCATTGAAACAATTTTCGCAACTTAAATAACCATCCTACGTATAATATAAGAAGACGAGAGTTAGACACTCATGAAAACCCATTAGTGGAAAAATGGAAAGGAGATTTACAAATAGATACTTATGGGAATATTCATTTACGTGATAGCATGACAGTACCTTGGCGCATTGATGGTATCGAGATCCACAAGACTGACCACAATTCCCACACACTAAAATCTTCAGCTTCAACAAGTCAGTGAAAACATCTGAATAAGAAGTCAGAGGGGGGGATTTAAACCCGCTCCCATTAACGATAGAACTGTCTTCCACAACAGGTGGTGCTGAAATTGGCTTGACCGAATTCGGCATTGCTCCCACACGAATCCCATTGGGAACCCCCTCTTCAATCTTAATTGTAGGGCTGTCTCCATCTACCACCTCCTCGGAATCGTTACCATCCGAAGTTGCGGCAAAGTTGATCAACCCCCATGTCTCCAAGAAAATAAACACCTTATGAAGCAAATTAACATCCCCCACGAGTGACTTACGAATTTCGGTGAATGTAAGCCTGCTTGAAGGCTCTTCCCTGTACTTATTGATAATAAAATCTCTATACTCTTTGTATATGCGCGGTGTTCTTGATATTGAGCTTCCATCAAAGAACTCCTTCAAAGCAGATTTCTCAGTTTCGTGAATTTCATCCCACGAAAACCAACCTGAAGAATTAATTAAACATTGAGTGGCACTTTAAAAGACTCTCCTGTCTTCTTCGTTCTTTATTCAATTTCCTAAGCTACCTAGTAAGTACCCAAGAGCGGCTAAATGGGAGAGGAAGTGGGCAGTTTCTAGGGCTAGGGTTAGGGTTAGGGCATTGGGCGGAAAATGCAGAGAGTGAGAAAAAGAGAGGGAGAGAGACTTACTGGAGTGACTTGGAATGGTGTACAGATCGAGCTCTGGTTCGTCTGGAACTCGTCTATCACTCAGTTCCCGCTGTGAGGTGTCCATCGCGAACCGCGCGGTGAGCTTAGTCGAGGCCGACGTAGCTTTTAGTATTTCTGCGACGTAAGAAGCGCAGGAGTTAAAAAAAGGAAAAGAAAAAGAAAAAAAACGCGGTGTCTTACCCGCGGTTGACGTAATTATATCACGGCCCAGTAATGTACGGGCCCAGTATGACTGAGTGTGGGCTAGGCCACAATTGTTTTGCTTCTTTGTCAACCCAACCAACTTGTGTTTTAAGGGATGTTTTTTTGGGCTTGTAAATCTTTAAAATTTTAGATGTAAAACTATCTTCCATATACAAAATGATGAATCAAATTTAAAAACACAATCAAAATTGTAATTTTAAATAAAATAAAGGGATTTTGTGAATATAATTTGGTCCACCAATAGGACGGTGCGCAGAAATGTAAGAATAAATAAAAAAAGTGCAATAAGGTATTGGAAACAGCGAGAAGCACACGTGGGCAGCGCAGATATATGGGGTTATGCTAATCTGAATTTTATTTGGTACTAATAAAAAAAAAAAAAAAAAGAAAAAGGAAAATTCACATTTTTGGGTAAGTTGTATTCCAAGAACGATTTTAGAAAATTAAGGTTCTATAATCAAAGAAGTCCCTCCACGAAAAGGTATGAAATTAATTCCTAACTCTTCCTTCTAACACCATCTTTAAGTTTCATGAAGGAATCTGATAAGATAAGGAATCACTATAGGGGAATAAGATTCAGATTACCTTATTGATTGAATATCTCAAGGCAAGAACATTGTTTGAGATTCGAATAACTCCACAAGCAAGATCGATCATGTCTAGCTTAAGTGATTCTTGTTGATCAAATATCTCAATGCAAGAACACTTGTTTGAGATTCGAATCACTCCACAAGCAAAAATGATCATGTCGAGCTTGAATGATTCTACATGCAACCTAAACTACATAGAATTGCAAAGAAACTTTGCAATTGGCTAAAAAAGAGCACAAATGCTTCTTTTACTACATTTTTCAAGTCTTCTTACAAATACAACATACATGGCTTTATATACGGTCAAAATGAAACAATAAAAGGCATTCCANGGGGGGGGGGGGGGGGGGGTTGCCTGGAGGGAAGCAGGAGGGGATAAAAACCAAAAAGCAGGCGCGAGCCCGCTAGCATTTTTGTTTTTGGGTTCTAAATTTTTGAAACCCCGCTTCTTCTCCCCGCCCTACTCAGATTTCATTCGCCTTTGCCACTCCTACAGCTAACCCAATTTCTCCGATCCCATCTCTCTTTCTCTTTTCTACGCGTTTTCACTCCCCCAAACCCCCCTTTCCTTCCCCTGCTACTACTACTACTACTGATTCCCTTCGTTCTTCCTGCTACTCTTTCTAGGGTTTCTACCCATTTTTCAGTCCCTTCGACTTCCCCCCCTCTACTCTTCTCTCCCAACAATTCCAGGTTTTGTCTTCTCTCTAACTTCCATGGCGTCTGACAACACAGAAGACAAGAAAGCAGAGGACGAAGCTCCTGTCCAGGAGAAAAAGCAAGAGAGCAAGGACGGAGATGCTTCCGAAGGCCTAAAGCCGGAAAACGAAGAGTCTGCCATAGCTGAGAAAGAAGAAGCTATAAGCGCCGACCGCGGTCCTGAAGAGGTAAATGGCGATGCTGAAGTAGAAAAGAGTAAGGAGGATGAGGAGCAGAAAGGTAAGCCGGAAATTCAAGAAGTAGGTCATGAACAGGGCACTGCTGCGAATGACGAACCCGAAGATGAAAATGTTGACAAGGAAGGGGAAGACAGCGCAGAGGAGGAAGATGAAGGAGACAACGAGGTTGAAACTGAAGGTGAAGGTGAAAACGAAGAAAGAAAAAAAACGAAGAAGGGATCAAAGGCAGATGCTAAAAAGGGTAGAAGGGTGTCTGCGAAATCAAGGAAAAATTCTGCAGAGAAGAAAGGAAAAGACGACTCTAGTTTGAAGGAGCCGGTCACGCCAATCATTGAGAGGCCAGCCAGGGAAAGAAAGACAGTTGAGCGGTTCTCCGTGCCATCACCAGGCAGGTTGGGGAGGTCTTCCGCAAGCAAAACGCTCTCAATTGAGAAGGTTTGTTAGTGTTTCGTTGTATGTTTTCCTACTTCTTGATTTTTTCTTTTGATAATTGCGCTTCTTGTGTTTCAGGGCCGCGGCACTACTCTCAAGGATATTCCAAATGGTATGTCTTGATTGCTATATAAAACGTTCTACCCAATTCAAATACATGCTCTTTGTTATTTAGTAATTGTAGTGGGCCTTGTTTCCTGCTACGCTTATATTTATCATTCTGTCAACTATCGCGTCTTCATCCAGTCCAGGTTGTGGCTGATGTTTTTGCAAAATTGTTCTTATTACTATTTTTATGTGTTCTGTTGATCTGCCCGAACGGTCGAGTGCAGACTGATATTGCTAATATGTTTAACATTATCTCTTACTTTTAATTTTGGGCTGATGCATTTCTTCCTCGTCTCATCCTTGGATCGTTCTGTCTGTTGAGTTGAATTTTGCTGTTTTATATCAGCTATCCGATCCAGCTTCTTATAATGGTCTTCATAACATTTTTGCCCCTTTTCTCCTGTGTTTTATCTCACATTGTTTGAAGTTTGATTTTCAACTGCAGACGGGAAAATTTGAAACTGCTATGATAAGCCACCGTAGCTTGGTCAAATAGTCAAATTCAATTATTTTGAAGACCATTAGTTAATGTTATAGGAATTTCATGCATTAGAAGATACAGTGTAGTTGGCTGTTTTGTGAATGCAAAATTGATCAGGTTGTACTACTATGAGACAAATAAAAGATCTTCTTTCTAAAGAGATTCAATTCGGAACTATTATATGTCCAAGGTCCAATATTGAAATAATTTCAGAGGTTTTCCTTGACTTTGTCTGTGTCAACAAACAATTTGAAATGCCTCGACTTTTTTAGAACAGGTCTGAGTCAAATAGTAATAATTCGAAGCACCTCTTCTTACACTATTTCGGAAACCCAAGGACTCAATTGTATGGATATGTAAAATACAGGATTTCCAATCCTAGCAGGAAAGGGAGGGAATGTAGATGAATAAAAAGCCTGGTTACTTTATGGATCCAAATTGAAAACTATGCACCACTGCCATGAATTTCTCATATCCCTCGAAAGTCAATTGATTTAATGACTTCGTGTGTATTATAAATGGACATTAGATTAACTTGGAGGAAAAGTTTAAGATGCCTACTAAAATGAAATGTGTTGAATTTGAGTGTTTGTGTGCTTTTATTCGGTTCAAAGCATTGTAGATCCTGCATGCTTAAAATGATGTAGTGGTTCATCAATTATTTGTTTCCGTGACTAAGAAGTCTGATTGTGCCCGAGTCTTATCTTGTGAGAATCAATATGAAGGACTTCAAAACTAATGCAGTTTTGAATTGTTCCTTTAAACCTACTTTGAATTTTTAAATATGCCTTCTTTTTAGCTAACGGAGAAAACTATTTTAGTGGCTTTCAAACTATCAAAGAGAAAAGCTGACGACAATCTGCAACTACTTCATACAATTCTGTTCGGAAAAAAAGCTAAGGTGATAATAGTATTCTTTATTTTGGTGAAGCTATTTTGTAGGTCTCAATATTTTCATTAACTGACAATGGTTATTCATACTATCTTTATTTTGTTGGATGATTTGTACTAATCTCTTTGTGCATATTGGAATGCCTATTTTATGCAGGCTCAAACCTTGAAGAGGAATATAAGCCAGTTTTCGGGTTATGTTTGGGTTGAAAATGAGGTAATTTATCATCTAGCTTTTACTACTTTTAGTATTTGAAAGAGCATTTAATGATTATATAATGTATTTCAACTATGAGTTGTAACATGGCGTCAATTGAATAGTCTTGACTTTCAATTTTGTAGCTGTATATGTATTTACTTTTTGGTTCATGTGTTCTTGGCAGGAAAAACAAAGATCAAAGGTAAAGGAGAAGCTCGAAAAGTGCTTCAAAGAAAAATTGGTGGATTTTTGTGATGTGCTAAATATCCCAATAAACAAGACCACTGTAAAAAAGGCAAGAATTTATGAGCCAATAGTTAAAGCATGTATTGGATAATTGTTCTGTCTCAAACTAACTTCTTTGGTCCTGTCTTCAGGAGGAACTTTCAGCAAAGTTATTAGATTTTTTGGAGTCACCACATGCTACAACTGATGTTTTGCTTTCTGACAAGGATCAGGTTTTACTCTATCATTGTTATTTTGTGTATCATTAATTGTTAGCTTGTTAAAGGTTTGTTGTCTGTCTACATTTTCAGAAAGGCAAAAAGAGACGGAGGGCCAGTTCAGGCAAGACAGTTGGTTCTGGGGAATCTGCAGAAGTGCCCGCTAAGGTGTTCACTCTTTTGTTTATAGGGTCTTATTTGGACACTCTTTCATGGCATTGATTTTTTTTTTTTTTTCATTTCTACTTTGAGTCTGACCTTGAAATTTCCAAATAGTTCAATTGCAACTTAGAATATTGAATCCCCGGCATGTGTTTGGGTTTTAGAATACAAATATCCACAAGTTGATAGTAGGTTATAGTTTGTTCTAATTCAAATGTGTGATTTTGTTTGGTAAAGAATACAATATACAAACGTGATATATTTGAAATGAAGAAGCTCCTACCCAGAAAGAAACTATCACAACAAGACTTTTCAATTCCTATTAATCATGAAAAGGCTGTAATTACAAGAGAAATCTTTGTGGTTCGAAGTCCAAGGTCTACTAGTTTGTGTCTAACCTTTTCCTTGCTGTTAATTGAAAATCTTTTTGTTACTTTCCCTCTAGAAACAAAAATCTCAGCCTACAAAGAAGAGAAAACATACGCCTGAAATGGAGGAAGAAGAGGATGATAAAGTTGAAACCTCAAACGAGAAGGATGGTCCTCATGATGGGGATGGTGATGTGATTGTATCGAAAGAAGAAATTGATGAAAAAGACAAGTCAGATGAGGATGATAAGACACCAGAGAAAATGGCTAGTCCAAAGAAGTCATCTAAGAAGGCTGGAAGAGATGGTTCTGGGTCTAAATCTGTTGAAAAAACTTCTTCTACAAAGAAATCTGCTGCAAAATCTGCTAAAGCTGCTACAAAATCAACAAAAAAATCATCTAATTTGACTTCAAACAAAGTTGATGCTGGCAAATCTGCTATCTCTCCATCAAAGCCGAAGGCCACATCAAAAAAGCAGAAAGTTGAGGAAAAGAAGCCTATTAAGGAAAAATCTTCGGGCAAGAAACAAACAAGCAAGGCCCCTGCAAAGGTTTTGGTTGAAGAACGCGGTAAAATTCCTTGCCACTAATCATTTCTGCTTTGTTGTGGTCATTCAATTCGTAATCTCTCGTCTTTTTTTTTTTTTTTTTCTT
>NW_019272026.1:6168582-6188241 GCF_002738345.1 Cucurbita maxima
GGGGGGGGGGGGGGGGGGGCTCACATCAAAATATTTTAGTTTCGATCAAGATAAATGCCTATATAGTAATTATTTCATATCTAAAGTTTGTGGTTGGGGGATCAGGGTTAGCTCATATTGAAAGCATTTTGTGCATTTGAGCTTTATTATTCACTTGCGAAAGGCTTAAGCCCTATTAGTTATAATGCTTTAATTACAAGATCTTTGCGACTCATTTGCTCAACCGAAGGTTGTAGTTTCCCTCTTGTCAAAAGGATATAAATCCTTTTCCAGTTACGTAGCAGTAGTGCATCACTAGGCCATGTTTTCTAGAGATAGATACAGCCAAGAGAGACTGTTCTGTCAGGATCATTTACCTTTATTCTTCTTCACAATTGCCTGGACTCTTTTTTATCGCAGCAAGATTGTTTTTTTTTTTTTTTTTTGAAATTATAGGAACACTGGCTTATGGTTCACTTTCTATGATACTAGGCAAGGGAAAAAATAGCAAGAAAGTTAAGAAAGAACCCAGCAGAGAGGAGATGCATGAAGTTGTAGTTAATATTCTGAAGCAAGTTGATTTCAATACCGTAAGTACAAGAATTTGGTCAGATCGGATTCGTTATGAGTTGTTCTAAATTAAGTTATTGTTTATTCATAATTACTTTCCTTCTGTCACGTGCAGGCAACTTTGTCTGACATTCTCAGGCAACTTGGTATGTATCTCCTTGTAATATTCACACACACACGTACACAGGACTGCCGGAATACTCGTGAAAGATATTGCTTGTTGATTTTGCTGACTTGGCCACTGTTTGTAATAGGTACCCACTTTGGTGTGGATTTAATGCATAGGAAAGCAGAGGTGAAGGATATTATCACAGATGTGATAAATAACATGAGTGATGAAGAAGAGGAAGCTGATGATGATGGTGGTGAGGATACGGATAAAGAGGAGGACAAAGATGGGGATGCTTAACTTGTTTAATAAATCCATACTTTTCCGTAGCCCTGACCGAAGATCATAGAACGCAATCCTGAATGATCATCTCTTCATGATCTCAATCAGCGGTTTGATTGTTGAAGTACATGTCTAGATATCTCTGGCTCGGTCTGTATAATGTATCTTATAGATTTAAGATTTTTAGTAACTTGTTAGCCTAGACCCATTTTTTCCCTTCCCCCGCAAACTAATTGTATTTTAGTCCTCTCCCTAGACAAGTAGCTAGTTGATTACATCTTATCGATGGAATGAGGTTTAAAATATTAGAATTCAGAGATGATTATGGCGAATTCCTCCATCTTGGTTGCGCTCTATCATCGTACAATTGGCTTTAATGTCTATTTGTTTTTATAATAATCAGGGTTGAAGGAGATGTAATGTATCTTGTGCTCTTAAATCCAATGTCAGAACTCAGAAAAGGTCATTTGGTGTAGCTGGCATACAAATTCTTACATACTCAAAATTTTATTGGAACTTCTGTGACAATTTATTTTGGCTAGTTACTGGCGGTTCTCAATGTACCAACTTCTTTTGCAGATTAAAAAAAAAGATTTTTTTATTTTTATTTTAGTACTTGTTGAAGTGTTTAATTATGTTGACTGTGTGGCATGTGGAAGCTGAAGCAGACTGCTTGTCCATTACTAATCCCTTGCTAGGCGTCTCACCATGTCGCAGAAGCAGACGGCTCCGTTGATTGGAAAGTGGGAACATTGGAGATATTACCAAGCCTGAACCCGACGGCGACACAGTCTTGGCAAGCTGGTTTTTGACATCCCTGGCGCTACTAACATACTTCGAGACGCTCCCTCTTGTTTCACAGGTTTCCCGACAATTCCTTCCTTTTGTTAAGGTTAAATGGTGCTATACTATTGTCCATTTAAGGCATATCTCCTTTGTGATTTTGTTTTTGGTTTCAATCAAAATATACCTCGTTATTCATTTTCTGGTTTACTATCATGATCACGTTTGTTTACTGCTCTTGAAATCCCACGAGGATAGTCGTTAATCTTGCAATAATGTCTCTCTCAGGTGACTAAGTATAAATGTGGTCTGTTCGAAGTTGGGCTGTGCGTGAGCCACAGTGCTGTTGATGGGATCGGGGCTATGGAGTTAGTGAATTCGTAGGGTGAAACGCAAGGCCCCTTTGATTGCCCCCCTGTTTCTAGATAGAACCATTCTCAAAGCTCGAGACCCTCCCCTCATCGAGTTTCGGCACCATGAATTTGCTGAGATAGAAGATATGTCGTCAAACATTTGCAAGCTTCATGGAGAGGAGATGCTTCAGGCCCTCCTGTTTGGAGCCAGAGAAGCTGAATAAACTCAAAATGGAAGGGTTGGAAGATGGGGTATTGAAGGGCTGCACCCAAGTAAACTCACTGTGTAGCGCCGATGAGCTTCTGGAAAAGCCACAGTCGTATCAGGAGTGGGGATGGTTAAGAAAGCGGTGAAGATGATCACAGACGGCTACATGATAAAGAAAAAAAAAAGGGGGGAACGCAGATTTGAGAGAGTCGATGAAGATGACATGATCTAGTACTACTACTCGGTTGCATTGTGATGGACAGAAAGCCTATCATCTTGAATGGAACTGGCGATAGTACATTTTTTTAGTAAGGTTTCGACTTACATCTCTTCTAAAAGAGAGGTACACGTCTAATTATTCAACTACTAGAGTTCACACAGAATTGGTTTTTCTGGGAAGAAATAAACGTTTCTTTACTAGAGTTCACCATTTGTTTATTATTAACTTAATTAACGTATTAGTTTAAACCAAGAGAAGGGTAAGTAACCTACAAAATCCCATCGAAATGAAAAACAAACAGGATTGAGGACTACAAATTTCAATCAAAATCTCATTACTTTTGTTTGAAGTTGTCTCCAAGATCATATTAGATACACGTTTCGTCCTTCATTACACTTACCAAAAAGTCAATCTTTTTTGTTAACAAAATTTTGTAGGAAAATCAATCATGTTTCTTGGGGAAGGGAGAGAGGGAGCTCCAAGTAAACAGAGTTTGGACGCCAACTCTCACCAACTAGGTGGAAGAGCGGTGGCATCCCGTATCGACCCGACCTGACTTGGTCCTCTCGCATCATCAACCATTCAGAATGAAACAAAACGCAGTGCACGACTCAAATTAGGCACAACTTCCAACCACCCTCACTCTGCCTCTCTACCATCTGCTTTATATACATATACAACATCAACGCCCTGCCACTACTATCATCTTTCTAACCCTTTTCATTTCAGGTAAACACGTGATTTATATTTCTCCTTGCAAATCGTGTTGTTTCTAACACATTCTGCATCCCATTGTTATGACTGTTTCTCATTCGTTCTCCATTCTTTCGTTTCATCCATAATTTCAACTCCTCCATCTTTTTTTTTGTGTATTTGAATTTTGGGTCAGATATCGAATCAGATGGCTGGCAGTGGTAAAAGGGGTTCTCAACTCGACGTTGAGCAGCAGAAACCTACTCTGATCACCCCAGCAGAGGAGACACCAAAGGTTCTCTACTTCCTATCAAACCTTGACCAGAATATTGCAGTCATCGTCCGCACCATTTACTGCTTTAAATCAGAGTCCAGAGGCAACGAAGATGCTGCCCAAGTCATTAAAGATGCTCTTTCCAAGGTGCTTGTCCATTACTACCCCCTTGCAGGGCGGCTCGCCGTCAGCTCAGACAGGAAGCTTATTGTGGACTGTACGGCGGAGGGTGCTGTCTTTGTGGAGGCTGAAGCCGACTGTTCCATTGAAGACATTGGTGATATAACAAAGCCTGATCCTGACACTCTTGGGAAGCTTGTCTATGACATCCCTGGCGCTACCAACATACTTCAGATGCCTCCTCTTGTTGCCCAGGTTTCACGAATACCTCTCTCTATGGACTGTGGTTAATTCAGTTTCACAGCAGCCTGATTTAACGTTGGCTTGGATGGTTGTTAATTAATTCACAGGTGACTAAATTTAAATGTGGTGGATTCGTTGTGGGGCTGTGTATGAATCATTGTATGTTTGATGGGATTGGGGCAATGGAATTTGTGAATTCGTGGGGTGAAACGGCAAGGGGCTTTCCTTTGACCGTGCCGCCGTTTCTGGATAGAAGCCTTCTCAAAGCACGAGAGCCGCCGATGATCGAGTTTCCTCACAGCGAATTCGCTGAGATAGAAGATGTGTCGAACACTTGGAAGCTTTATGGAGATGAGGAAATGCATTATCGGTCCTTCTGCTTCGAGCCGGAGAAGCTCAGTAAGCTCAAACAGAAAGCGTTGGAAGATGGGGTTTTGAAGAGCTGCACCACGTTCGAAGCCCTGTCGGGATTTGTTTGGAGAGCAAGAACAGAGGCTCTACGAATGCAACCCGATCAACAAACAAAGCTCCTCTTCGCCGTCGACGGAAGGTCTAGATTTCAGCCCCCAGTACCGAAAGGGTATTCTGGAAACGCCATCGTTTTAACCAACTCACTATGCAGCGCCGGCGAGCTTCTGGAAAACCCTCTGTCTTTTGGGGTGGGGCTGGTTCAGAAGGCAGTGGAGATGATCACAGACAGCTACATGAGGTCCGCCATCGATTACTTCGAAACGACGAGAGCAAGGCCGTCGCTGGCGGCGACTTTGTTGATCACGACCTGGTCGAGGCTGGGGTTCCACACGACGGACTTCGGGTGGGGGGAGCCGGTGTTTTCAGGGCCGGTGGCGTTGCCGGAGAAAGAGGTTATTCTGTTCCTATCTCATGGGAAAGAAAGAAAGAGCATAAATGTTCTTCTGGGCCTTCCAGCTTCTGCCATGGAAATCTTCCAACAGGCCATGCAAATCTGAAAGGACAAAAATACAAAATGAGGAGGAAATTCCATCTTTATTATTCATCCCAATGTGTTGTTTTCATCCAATTCCAATTCCATTTTTATTCCTATTTCATGTGATTACCCACATATTCTTCTGTCAATTAATAGATTGTTCTCCCTGTTGTTACGTCAATAAAGTTTTAATATATTGAGGTATTGTCATTTTGTATTTTAGATTTTCATTTCCTATTAATAGAGGAATATTTAATATATATATATATATATATATATTTTAAAAATTTGAATCTACAAAATGGTAGTAAAAACAGGATTACCCATAAACTACTTCATCATAATAAAGTTAGTTTAAATAGGGAGATTAATAGTCTAATTTTTATTTTTTTTATACCCAATAATATTATGAACAATTATTGGAATTAAATGAATGAATAGTCTTATTTTTTATATTTTTTATTAGGGAGTTGAACAATGTTACACTAGAATAATTATAACTCATTTATAGTCTAAAATTATTAAAGTTTAAATGGACCGCTATTTACTTTTAAAATAATTTCACCATATTCAATGACTACATCTAAGTCGTGAATTTTGAGGGACACACGTCAAAGCTATAAAGAAAGGTATGTAAATGTAAACGAACCCGCCATGTAGAAGGGCCTTTCACACTTCCTTCGGCTGCAGTTTCCCGCCACTGTTGATTCCCCCCGCCGAATCCTCTGTTCAAACAGATGCATCTATCTCTAAGACCGAAGGCATTGCCATGTTATCTCTGCATGCACCCATGAAAGCTAGTGTTAAGCAGGAAGTTATTGAACCTATACGCACGCTAAGAATGAGCAACAATCACGAGGCATCAAATGCGTTTCCCTAGTTTATTGATATCAGTTGTGACAGCGAGTCAGATTCGGAGGTGTGAGCAGTTGACGGAATTCTTGGAGGAGTTACGAGAAGCGTCCGACTCCCGAACGACGTGGATGGAGGGTTTTCGAAGAAGAGGAGGCTGAAGGAGTTAGAAGTTGTTTTACCTCATGGTTTTCTTCCGCCCGCGGCGCTGGACGAAAAGCATTCAGTGGCGGTTCTTTTGCCCCCGTCAACAGAGGCGGGTACTGAACAAGAGACGAGGACTTCGAACGCAAATGCTTCTGCCGGCAAACAGTTTCTGGAAGGCAGGAGACTATGAAGGAGCTCATTGGAATAGATGGGACTCATCAACGTATGTCTTAGTGCCATGCTTCCCACATCGAGTCCCTTCATTCCAAAAAGGTTTAAAAGTTGCTCAAAGTTTATGATTGCGGATGGCTATGATTCTCCCATGTAATCTCGAATTTCCACGACCGAATACATTCTCCAATGAAGCCAAAAGTTTTAGGGGATACATAGGTCCCTTTTTCTGAATTTATGGGCGTACCATTCACTCGAAATGCCTCCTCTTTTGGACAATTTGGTGGATCATTGATAGTCAAAATTCAATCCATGTCGACTCATCAAGTATTTTAATGGAGGTTTGACACGTATGGCATGCCAAATAAACAATTCAAGGCTGGCTGACCAGTTTAGGATGTGATCATTTAAAAGTAAAATTGCAGAAAGAAAAACCCTTTCAAAGAAGTTTCAAATTGAAAAGGAATACACACAAAATTTACAAACGATGAGAACGCATCAGATTCCTTTTATAAATAGAAAATTTCCCATTCTACTACCTTCACAAGGACGACGATTAATCATAATTAGGATACTGCTAGTAAAGTATTCATAGAACCTTATCAACTTAAATATAGCCCTCTTCTTTTAGCTGCAAATCCTCAAATAAGAGAGTAACCAAAGAATTTTGAAAAATCATGAGAAAAACTTCACAATCATATAAAAGAGAAACATGTCCCCCACATCAATATTCCTAAACACATCATTACCAAATTACCAGAAAACATTTATACACAAGAATATGGCTAATAGAAACCTTGTTTTGGAAGATGATTTACCAAACGAATCATATGACTGGTGTTGTGTTTCAAAGTATGGAACAGGAGCAGACGATCTTCTGTTGTGAATTGTCAGTCTTTTTCTCTGTACCATCAACATATCGAAGTAAATATTTCATAGAACAGCAAAAAATACCAGACTCATAAAAACAAATTCGATCAACGGCCACAAGTTGTCCAAGGTTATGATTTAAGGACCACATTCAAGTTTGACTAGAGAAACACTGCAGTCAAATAAAATTGAATTAAAACAAGTAAAACTTAGCACATTCTATTGGAGGGTGGAAGGAGTGCCAGCGAGGACGCTAGGCCCCGAAGGGGATGGATTTTGAGATCCCACATTGGTTGGAGAAGGGAACGAAACATTTTTTATAAGAGTGTGGAAACCTCTCCCTAGCATGATGCATTAATGCATTATAAAAACCTTAAGGGAGAGATTTGCAAGAGGTGATCTTAGGCTGTTACAATTCGAAGATTTGAGATTTTTGGATTTTTATTGGCCCTTACAACAAGTTCTTTCTTCTCTAGCTTATTTTATATTTTCCAATGATTAGTAGAAGATGAAAAGGAAAAAAAATAAATGATAGGAAAACAATGAAGAGGGAAGAAGAAGCAAGAGTAAAGAAAAGGGAAAAATCATGAGAATACAAAGAGTGGTTAAGGGTATATATCTGAATCCTCAGTCAAGGGTTATACAAGAGCATCTTAGCTTTAGAGAGGTAGAACGATGTATGTTTTCATATTTAGGCCAGCCACTCAACAAATCCCTTTGTTCCTGCGCAGACATTCCTCAACAGAAGAATAGGAAGAAGACTATTGTTCACACATTTACAACAAACCTTAAACTTCATCCAACATCTGTACTATATAGTAATTTTCCATTAGATTTCCAAGGTGATTAGTTAAATTTGCGGGGTTGACAAGAAATTTTATCTTCACTGACAGAGAAGAATAATAGCCCAGCTAATCCCCTAGAAAATGTATATCTCCAGCTCTTTTATACTCGCAAGTGTTTGGGCCAGCTTGTAAACATCTCGACCATTCTCACGGCACAATTGCCTACCTTACTACATTTGTTTACCAGGGTAACTAGTAGGAAATTACATGTAGCTTGAATCCATTCTCTTTAAGCTTTTCATTATTTACACTGTCCAACCCATGGCCAACCATGGATTACTTCTCACTGCATACTTTGTAAGGGAGTAATAGTCAATAAGATGATCATACGGCTCTAACTTTGTGAAATGGATACAACCTGCTAGCATATCCTAACCACCCAAAGAGGGGACTAGAACACCCTTCTTCATCTAAAAGCCACAAACAATAGTTGAGGACAGGATAGAGAAAAAAAGGGATAAAATCTGGAGAAGAAATAAATGAAGAAAGAAGGTTCTCTAAGAGGCTCATGATAAACTCATGGGACTGCATGCTAAGATTCGGCTTTCTCGTTAGCACAGTTCGAGTTACAACTCAAAAGTACTAGTCAAAACTCACTGAAAGCAGAATAAGGATTTTGAAATTGTTATATCCCATTAACTCCAGGGAGTGTAACAAAAATGGTTGTTTAGAATTAGAATCAGATGAGCATTTTCCTAAGTTCAAGCCAAAAAACCAACAATTTGATGACTGTATCAGTTGAGAATGCGATTCCAACTCCTAAGACCACAATTATATAGACTTGTCGTATAAATCCAGAGTACGTGAAAAACTATGGGGCATTGGAGAAAGGGGGAAAGAAAACAATACTGAAGTAGAATTATAAAGGGAACAATCAATGACCAAGAAAATTATATTTATAGATAAAACCTCAAAGGAAATCACCTGTCTTAGCTTTCGCTAGGGATGGCTGTACAACAACATGCATTATGGTGACTCCTCCCGTGGACTCACCAAAAGGTAATTTACACTGACCAACAGTCTTGTTATTTTCCAAAATTTTTCCAGAACTTATCAGTTTTACTTCATTGGCTGCCTTCGGAGTGATTGTTTTGCCTAAAAACGAAAAAGAAAAAAAGAAAAATCATCCGAAAAGGGGAAAAAAAATCAGTATGAAAACAAAAGCAGAGAAAAGAAAAATGATAATTCGTCCAGTGAACGAAGACAATTCTTAAGAAACCGAAAACACAGGCATGAGTTCCTAACAGTAAAACGGCACACAACAAAAGATTCAATGTGCGTCCTCCGAATGACCGCGTAAATCAAGAATAACAAAACGACGTATAAACATCTGCCAAGAATAAAATATTGTCCTAAAAATAGCTCTGTTAAGCTAGTAGACTATAGTATTAAAAAAGAAGGATTGACTAACTATAGAACATGCAATATTAACGCCCGAAATTCACATACGCGTTTGCAGGGAAAAAGCATATATATATATAAAAAAAAAAGCCGATTGCAAATTGAGTACTCATAGCTGAAAAGATTAGGGAGAAGCTGAAGAGTTAATTTCGAACCTTTGGGCCAATCGGACACTATTCTCTGCTTGAGCACATCTATTGTCGATGCGGACGAGTATCGAAAGGGTCCAATATCAGAACCATCGTAGAGCCTGAACTTAATGTCAATAAAATCGTCCTCCGGCATCTGAGTTGAGTATCCTCAAATCAGGTACAAGTGTTGGATCCCGACCTTGAATTGATCGGATGCCCTAGAAGGAATTGAAAGCAATTCCAACAGCAACGAAGCTGGAGCAATTACAAGTGCGAACACCATGAAAGATCCGAAAAGGAGAGTAATTGTGGATGAAGTGGAGAAAAAACGAGAATTAAGAGGAGAGAAGAGACCTTGTGAAGGCGTCGATCAGGCCAAGGCAGTTTTTCCTCCCGGCTGCAGGCTTTTTGGGAAGAAGAATATTAATCCAATGTGTATATTTCTTTCTCGAATTATGAATTTATAAATATTATTGAAGTTGTTGAAGTGAGGAAGAAGCCAAACTAAGCGCCCGCGAAGGCACAACTCCAAGGCAGACCGATTCCAAAATCGACGCGGTCTTGACTTTATGTCACGTCAGTTACCTGTGCTTATCTCGGCTCGGTTCGGTTCGGTTCGGTTCGAAATTTTTATGACGTCGCAGGGTTCAGCATCCATACGCTGTCGTTTCACCGTCTATCCTCTCCTCTCTTCGGTCTGACTGTGAGTATGGCTTCCGTAGAACAGCTGAATAATGACGAGCAAGAGGAAAAGGAAGAAGAAAGCATGGGAGTGGGAGAGATCGTATGGCAAACCCCTGCCAACCCCCCACAACGAAGCGATTATATATTTCACAATGGTACAGACTATAAGCCCTCTTCTGTGGGCCTTTCTTTTCGTTTTACTTTCCATTTTTTGTTTTAATCAGAGTTCTTTGATTAGGGAGACGGCACGTTAGACCTTACTACTTCGAGTTCATTGCTCACGTAAGACCTTAAACTTTCATAAATGTTCGACTATTGAATCTAATTTCAAACTCTTGATTGGAAGTTCATAGCTGCAAATTGCAGGTTAAGAATCGATGGGCCGGCAAAACCATCGTCGACTTGTTTGCTGAAGAGTTCAAAGGCCGACCTTACGAGTATTTTGTAAGTTTTTTCCTTTCCGTTTTTCCTCTATGATGTGGTCATTTAGTTTCAGCTTTTGTCAGTTATTGTTTTGTTGGTATCAAAATATGGAGTTCTAATATGCACTGAATATGATTCTCATGCCCTTGTACATTTTTCCTTGTTTTCATGCCTTACTGCTTGGAACTTTATTTCTTAGGTTGATGCAGTCAAATGTGGTCGCATACAAGTGGATGGGGAGATGGTGCCTGTATCATATATAGTTAAATCATCTCAAAAGATAAGTCATTTCCTGCACAGGTATGTGTTCTACACGTTGTAATAGGATTTTTAAGGCTTATGGTTCCCGATTGGTATAATTACGTCCAACTCTGTGAGTAGCCTGGATGTAATTCTCTTGAATTTACATTTGTTTCTCGAATTCATTTTCTTTATGTCAAAGCTGCACTATAAAGTTATCAAACTTGTAATAGATTTTCTACGGGCTGTAGGCATGAACCCCCGGTGATGGCTTGGGACGTGAAAATTCTCAAAGAAGAAGCAGAAGTGCTGACGGTTTGCAAGCCTGCATCTGTTCCGGTGAGTCAGATTGATAGTATGAACTTCGTATAACGTCGTTAGTCATGCAAGTTGTGCAATACATTTCTGTAAACATTTGAGTCTTAGTGAACGGATTCCTCGTCTGTTGTTTTTTTTTACCCGTACTTTAGGTTCCTCTAACTAGCAAGCTCGAATGTAATATAGGTTCATCCATGTGGTCAATATAGGAAGAACACAGTTGTCGGTATACTTCAGGCAGAGCACGGTTTGGCACCTCTATTTCGTATCCAACTTCCATGTCCTTCTAGAAGCTATTGTTCTCTTATTTAGTTCTGTTATATTGATAGTGGAGAAAACACTTTTAACATACTCTATCCACTGACTTGAGGAGCAATCCCCTTCTTCCCTTGACATGACCATGTTAGCTATACATCGACTAGACCGTCTTGTCTCTGGACTTCTTATCCTTGCTAGAAACGCATCCAAAGCTGACCTTTTCAGACAACAGGTATGCTTTGTACTTAAGATTTTTCATTTAGTTATATCGTAAATGACTGGGAGATCCATTGTCATGGAATTTTTATGAGGTGCATTCTTCTCAAACATTTTATTCGAACATGTACTCTCACTACTATGTTGTCGCACGTACTCCATTTTCAGATTGTTGCAATTGGACAAAAATTAGAAGGAAAATTAACTTTAGCACAAATGAATTAGTTAAGGAATTATAACTTCCACAAAAAAATCACAAGTTCAGATTCCCACCTCGGCACTTGGACTTTCGAGCGAAACTAAATTGTAGTTGTTATGATGATTGAATGTAAAAATTTATTAGAGAGAATTTGAAAGAAACACAGTTACAATTATAAATCAACTTTCCCAGTAGTAATCTTGCCCTGTTTCACTGTGTATAGTTAAATTCAATTTGTCATTGATTTCTCGTCCTCTTCTGCCCATGCACAAACTAGGAACTGAAGAAACTTATATTAATAGGAATGTATGCATACTGCAGATTGAGTCTGGGCTGGTGAAGAAACAGTATCTTGCGAAGGTAGTGGGTGTATTTCCAGAAGAAGAGGTATTTCTTCTTTGGGCTAGTCAAGTCATGTTATTTTCTTCTGTCTTGAATTATTTATCAAATTGTTCCTTCGAATGCAACTAAACGTAAGGGTTACTTTTAGATTCTTCTTGTAACAATCTCTTTTGATAAAGGGTAATTTAGAATGTTGACAATGTCGAGTCTACATTCCAGAAGGGACCCGTGGTTGTCTTGTCCTGACTTGCTAGCTATAGGCGTGTGCATGAATGTCTGCTTGTGGCTTGTGCTTCTTATAGACATGTGGGGCTAGTACAGTATGAGATGAATCCTTTTTTACACTACAGGGAAATAAATTTGTTTCAAAATCTTCTTCACCTTCAAGGATAATACCAATCTGGAGCACTGTGGTTTTTTTTTTTTTTTTTAATGTTTAGTGAAGTCACCTCATAATGTTGCTCTTCTATTTCTATTAGGCATCTCTGATTATCTGCTTCATTTTACCTGGACTTAATTTCAGCAAGTGGTTGATGTTAACATAAATTACAATGCTCGAGAGGGAAAAAGCACAGCGGAGGTGAGGCTTTATTTTCTTCCTTTGTCCAGTGAACTTCAGTTACTTAATAAGAGGAAGTGGATGTTAAGGAAGGAATTTACTTTTCTGGCAACAGAATATTGTAGAAGAGTCAAAAATTGTACTTACAAGTTAAGCAATTGAACTAACATGTTTGTGTCTAATATGTTCTAAAAACCTTTCAAAGTATATAATAGTTTCTTGAACTTTTAGTTTTATATTTGATCCCTAAATTTCAATCTTGTGTTTGATAGGTGTGTAACATATTCAACGTTTTTTTTTTAATTAACAAATTTGTTAGTATAAATAGAATTTTATATGCAATAAGACATTAAACTTTCAACTTTGTGTCTAATAGATTTGTAAATTTCTAAAAAGGTAGAATAGGTTAATAACTTGTTAGACACAGAAATTGAAATTTTATGAAATTATTGCATACTTCTCAAAGTTTAGATACTTACTTTATGGACATATTTAACGGTCTCTAAATGCTGGGCCTATTTGAGACCAACTATGGACCGATCTTGTAATTTAGCCTTAGAATAAAGATGGGAATTTACTTTGTAGGGAATGGCTATGTTTTCATAAAATAAGTCTGCAAAAGCCCATTAACCATCCATTTACTCTCTCTCTCTCTCTCTCTCTCTCTGTCACTAAGGACGACTGTTTGCAATTCCATAACCATAGTATTAACATGGATAAAGTTTGTGGGAGATATGTTGCTCCGTTGTCTGGTAGTTTGGAGTCCTCTTGACTGGAAGCATCTTGGTCTGAATTTAGTATGTCACTTGATATCGATACTACAGAGTTGATTCTTGCAGGATACTCCAACAAAGGGGAAGGCTGCTCAAACAAAGTTTACCCGCGTATGTTCCGATGGAGTCCATAGCATTGTTTTATGCGAACCGATCACTGGCCGAACTCATCAAGTAAAATTTAAATCTTGACTTGTTGAAAACATTTTGCATGAGACCCCCACCCTCAAGGACATTTCGTATGTTTAAGTGATCCATGTATACTCCCACTTCCTTTTGATGTTAATATCAGTGTCTTGTGGTATACCTGCAATGCAGATCCGTGTGCATTTGCAGTATACAGGGTATCCTATAGCCAACGATGCACTGTACCTTACAAAAGAAACGTCTGGTCGTTCCGTGCAAAAAACAACTGCAGATGGGGCTGCTGCAATATCAGCCTGTTCTCGGGCACGTGATATTCAAGAAGATTGTGTTCATGCACGCAATGAAAAATCAAATGAAGATTTTAGAATTGATCCCATGTGTACAAACTGTCCAAATTTGGCTCCAAAGGGGTGAGAAACTTTGATCCCATTGGAAGCTTTGCTGGTTTGTTTCCACTCGAAACGTAATAGGGTCCATGATTAACGCATTAAACATGCTTTGTTTTGTGCAGATACGACCGGGAAGAAGAGGGCTTGTGGCTACATTGTGTTCAGTACTCCGGACCGGGATGGATCTACGAATGCCCATATCCAGAATGGGCTTCACTTAAATAGCATTTTTTAAGGACTTGTTAGACACAAAACTTGAAGTTCGGGATGGTATGTTAAAAGTTATGTCATGTATTGACACAAATTTAAATGACTAAATGCGTGATTTCACCCAAATTGTGTAAATAAAATGTAAGTGAATAGAAGTCATGAGAGAAAACACAGTAGATGGGTGAGAAAATTTGTAGGTAAGGTAAAAGGGAGAAGGTAGGGAAAGAAGAGAGTGTTTGAAGAATAATTAGGGGAAAAGTAGGTGACGAGGGATTAAAACATAATATATCTATTTTATTCATTGAAATTGGGAGAGATAAAAAGCGTGTGAGATATGATAGGTCTTTGTTGGGGGAATGCAGTGATGGTTGGATTGCATGTGCCCTAATATGGAGGATGAGTGAGTGTCAGAATGTTTTATGGGCCATCTTCTCTTCTATTGCCCTACAACTGTTCAAATGGATGGTGTCATCCTCTCCTATATTATTTTTCAATTTTTTAATTACGCCTACACACAGCTGTACGTTTGCAGTACGACCTAACTGCCTACGTGGCACAACCATCCATCTGGAAATTGTTTTCTTTTTCTTTTCTAAATCCATAAAAATTAAGACCAGAAGAGGACAAGATGTCCTTCACAAATGGCTGCAATATGGAGAGAGAGGCTACGGAACATGTACTTAAATCTTTTCTTTCTTTCTTTCTTTGTTTGTTTGTTTCAACAAACATCAATTTTTTTAATCAAATTAATAATAATATAAAGAGTTTAAAGTGAAAGCGAGGGAGGATGTGGCGGCATTGGGCGGTGAGGCAAGTGATTTGATTAGCTGAAACTGGATGGACGGCGTGCAGCGGAGGTAGGCACAGGGACACCAAGTTTAAGCATTTGGAAAGTTCGGCACACTCGGTGGCAGTGGATTTTTAAAGAATATGCGACGAGGCAAAGGCAAAGGCAAAGGCAAAGGCAAAGGCAAAGGCATAGGCAAAGGCAACCCCAGCAGCATCTGGTCTCCAAATCTTAGTGTTCCGCAATCCGAGTCAGGCCACTACTTTTGTATCGTATGCTCAACACTCCATTGGGCATGTTTATTCGCATCTTTTCAAGATTCTGATTCCAAACCTATCATCATCATCAAACTACATCCGTACACCTAATAAATAAAGATTTTGAAACTGGAGTGGGCCGCGGGATTGAAAAGCCGAATCTTAGACCTTTTGCGGCCAACTTTATGATGAACAACAGACACGAAATGGGTGTTTGCATTGCGATGAAAGTGAGTTTATTTATGGTGAGAGATTCGTAGGATTGCGTGGTTAAAGCGAAAAGGCAATGGGTATTGAGAATTTGGGCTTAGAGTAACTTTTGGTGAGGTCGGAGGGTCAAAGATTCGAAGCAGGTAGGTAGGTAATAGCAGCAGCTAGCGCAGCGGTGTCAAGTTTATAGTGTGTTCGAGAGTGGAGGGCTTATTAGATTCCCCACTATAACGCTGTTAGATTCCAAAACGCAGCAGTGTTAACGAACCCCCTTGCACTTCCACCTTCCACCTGCACCCAACAAATGCTCTCTAAACTAAAGCTGCTGCTTAACCTTAAATTTTTCATCTCCCTCCCGTCGATCTCTGTAGTGCTTCCACTCTGGGTTACCTTTTCTTTAATCTCCACCACTTTGAGTTCCAAACTTTAATTCTGTTTTGGACTTCCTCCTCCATAAATTCACTAAAATTTTGTTTAGTTGCCACATCCTTCCAATTTCAATATATAATAAGCTTATCCCAACTGTATTGCATTGAATTGTGATGATGAAAAGAGTAATTAACAAATTGAAGGATCTTAAATGTCACTTCTTAAACCAAACAAAAACCCACCGAGATCAAAATATCATTTAAGCCTAAATAATTACCCAATTTATATTCATATATACATATATATATATGCACCAAAAATTATTATTAAAAAGAGGCCGTATCGAGATTATAAAATTAGAAAATATTTTTTAGTTTTTTATTTAAGTAAAGTTGAGGATATTTGACTACGTTAATATCTTGTCTTATAAAAATTATGAGGATAGGGTAATAATTAACAAATATTTAACACTAAGTCATTATAATGGGTTTGTAGTGTATGGTATTGTGTTTTTAGATTTTTGTTGGTTATTCTTGTTGAATACAGAAAGACAAGTATTTATTTGTTTAGGAATATGCGTGTAAGTTGTATGGAATTCAATGTTGGGCTTGTTTTAGATAACCGAATGATTTTATTGGGACAAAATAGATTATCAATCACGCTCACTCACATCTATATCTAGAAAGCTACAAATTACACACATTGGGCCCTTGTATCATTATATCGTGACGTATAAACCCAACTAACCGACGTGTTGTCGATTCGATCAAAAGAACCAAAGTTTGCATATTTGTGTTCGTTTCCACGTAAATTAATTAAGTAATGTTTTGATTGATTTTATGACAGAGGATGAAAGGAAAATAAAAGAAAGGGAAGAATTAAGAGGTTTGATTTGGAAACATGAAGAGTTAGAGATGATTAGAGAGAGCGAGAGAGATAGATGAAAGAGAGAGGGTTTAAGCTCTCTCTTGTGGCCGGCTTGCGGCGGACGGGACAACAAAACCAATACTACTTACTATACTACTACTACTACGCTACTAATTAGTTGATAGACGGACCACCACCCTGGTTTTAACTAACTAACTAATCATGATTAAGAACAACACAATTCATGATTAAGAATAACTAACTAATTATTTCTTCCTTCTTCTTCTGAATGTTGTCAATCACAGCTTCCACCACAACGTCCACCACCTCCATGCTTGGCTGAAGAACCCCCACCGGGCTTAGCTCTGTGCACACCATCGTCCCAAGCTTCACCGCATCGATTATTTGCTCCGACAATTCGTGAAGCTGCGGCGCCTTTGGCTGCTGCTCTTCTTTCACCGGGATGCCTTTCTTTGCGTTCTTGAATATCACGTACAGGATCATCTGGATTATGCCAAACACGAACCCCACCACGTTGGGAAGCTGCATGCACCATCCAATTATGATTATATTATTATTGTTATTATTATTATTATTATTATTAATACAATATTAATAATTGCTCTTACCGCAATGTAATAGTCCTTGAGAAGAAGGCCGTAAAAGAACCACATGACTGCGTTGAGAGTGAGAAAGAAGGAGAGAGCAAAAGGCATGTACTCCACGCTCTTGGTCTTGATCACTTTGCCCTGCATGCATCCAATTGTAAATAAGATGATGATGATGATAATTAATTAATTAATAGGAAATTATTATTAATTATGTTACCATGATGAAAAGGGGTGCAGCGAAGACACTTAGGTTGAACACCAAGCATATCCACCCAAGAACCTTGAGACGCTTCTCTCCTTTGGCTAACAGCAGAGTCAAAGCCAGCATCACCCCGAACCCCAACACATTCAACAGCACTAGCAACTTCGCCGTTTGGAACTGCGGGACATATCATGACCATCATCATTTCATTCATTCTTTATTTATTTCCAATTGCAATAATAATAAGAAGAAGAAGAAGAAGCGGAATTTGTTACCCTCAATTTTGTGGGGGCGTAGAATATGAAGAGAAGGATGTAAAGGGTCTCAATTACACAGCCAAAGGAGTTGATGGTAATGAGGAAGGTTGCGTTGGTTTTGAGAAGGGCATAGTAAATCCAAAGCATGGCGCTGAATAGTGCAACCACATAGGGTAAGGACTGGTATCCTTCCGCGGACTTCTTCTTGTATATCTTGTAAAAGGTTGGCCTGCGCCCAAAACATTGCATTATTAAGCATCATGGTTAATACACACAAGAAGGCAGGTGAGGTGAGAGTTAGCGCTTACAGTGGAGCAAGGAAGACCATGAAGGAGATAATGTTGCCTGCAAAACAAGAACATGAAATTAGGACACGTTACATGCAAAGCATGCATGAAAGTTAAGTAAAGGAGGAGGAGGAGGAGGATGGAACCTAAAAGGCCAAAGACAAAAGCCAGAGTTTGGGGGGGAATGGCCATTGGAGCTGAATGGGGGAGTGTTATTGAGAGAAAGGAGAGAAGGAAGGGTGGGGTGTGAAAAGAATGGTGGGGAAGAGAGAGTTTTTATAGTGAAGAAAAGGGAAGAGAGAGTCAAGTGGGTGAGAGTGTGGGTTCACTTGAGGTTAAATTAAGCTTTAATTGCCAGTTGGTTGGTTGAATACCGGAGATGGTATTAAGAGGCAGGGATTGGAGTATTAATAGCTGTGTATTCTATTAATGTGCACATTTGGGGTGCTCATCTTCAGCCCTAATACACACAACACTACATCTTTAGTTTGTTGTAAGTACCATGAAGGGTACATCCACAACCATGTTTTTGGTAGCTTTCTGATGTGTCACCCACCAAATGGATTTAAGGCCTCCGTTGGAAACTAAATCCCCTTCCCCCACCCTCCACCACCACCCGGGATATTACAATGCAATGCAATACAATACAAACTCAAAAATAATTGATTACAGCTAGGTAGCTACCCCATGAGCCACTCATCTGAGCCACATCATATGTTACATTTATTGATTTATTGATTTATTTATTTATTTCTAAATTAGAGTATGGCAAGTGGAGTTGTAGATGCATAAATATGAGAAAGTGTGGATTGAGCAAGCTAAGCATCTGGTGGTTTGAGCAGGCAGAGGGCAAGTGATGAGGCGTTGTGTGGTTTATTTGCATTGTGGAAAGATAAACTTGAAGATAACATAGAATTGAATGGGGAAATATTGGTAATAATGTGTATGGGGAGCACTAGCGGGGAGATGAGAGCCGGGGAGAAGCAAAGCCCAAGTAACAACAACTATTAATTTAGCGACAAAAACTAAGTAGCCACTTTGTTAAGGATATTTAGTAATAAATTATAGTTTACCATATATATTATATTTTATATTTTATTATAAGGCAAATATTAGATATTTGCCTTATTATCTAGATATCTTTCCCTTTATTGTTATTTCCATTTATTACTATTTCCATATCCTTGTAATTCATTTGATTATAAATAAGATAACTTTTACACCATTTAGGTGTGGTGGATTAATCAAACATTCACAGGATTAATCAAACATTCACATGGTATCAGAGCCCTTTCGATTTAACAACTCTGATCCTTTCTTTTCAATGGCTTTTGAATCCTCTAATCTTCTTCTCCACCACCCCTGCTGGTTTTGACGCCGCAGGGGCAGTCTTCATGGCTGCCATAGTCGGAGTCGATTGATTACTCTTCGGCTCCACCCTATTGACCTCCAAATCACCTTTCGTCATACTCTGTACATACAACCTCACCTTTTCCAACCCAATTGGTTTCCAATATAGTCTCTCTCATTTTCTTCCCAATCAACCTTCATCCTTCACATAAACCTTAACCTAAACCTATCAACTTTTTGCAGAGATTTACCTTCAGAATCTGGGTGCCGCACTGGCCTATTCGCCAACCAAGTTGCCGCCGCCCTTCCTGCCAAAATTGGCTTCTTCGCTCGATGAGGCGACTCTTCCGACTGCCCTTCTCGCCAAAATTGGCTCCTTCGCCCAATGTGGCGACTCTTCGGCTTCAACATTGTCTTTGTCCCTTGCTCTAGGTTTCCTCTTCTACTTCTTGGGGTTAGAAATATTCTCACCAGAGCCAAGGCAGCATCGTCGCTAAGCGACAATCC
>NW_019272026.1:6188250-6209947 GCF_002738345.1 Cucurbita maxima
TTGGGGTTAGAAATATTCTCACCAGAGCCAAGGCAGCATCGTCGCTAAGCGACAATCCCTCTTCATGGGTTAGACACATTCTCGCCGAAGTCAAGGCAGCATCGCCGCTGAGCGGCGATCCCTCTGCAATTTTTTATGGCCAAGAACCGGGTTGTTAGCATCTTCATGAAAAGTGTTTCTCAACCTCTTTGAATTTTTCAGATTCAAGCTTCACGTTCGTTTAAATCCGACGCTTAGCTTGCGGTGGGGTGTTAAGGATATTTAGTAATAAATTATAGTTTACCATATATATTATATTTTATATTTTATTATAAGGCAAATATTAGATATTTGCCTTATTATCTAGATATCTTTCCCTTTATTGTTATTTCCATTTATTACTATTTCCATATCCTTGTAATTCATTTGATTATAAATAAGATAACTTATTGTTATTTCCATTTATTACTATTTCCATATCCTTGTAATTCATTTGATTATAAATAAGATAACTTTTACACCATTTAGGTGTGGTGGATTAATCAAACATTCACAGGATTAATCAAACATTCACACACTTTTTGGTTGTTATTCTGCTACGGAACACCACCACTCTCTGCTAATGCTGCCTGCCCCTGCCCCTGCCTCTCTCCCTTCTTCTTTCTTCACTGCAACTCCTCATTCAACAAATAAATATATAAATAAATAAAATGAATTAAAATTCCCACTTGCTCAACTTGCCCCCCCCCCTCGCATCTTCCTCTCATTCCCAGATTTACCCAGAGATTCTCTTCTCTCCCTCCCACGCTCTTTTGATGTGTAATCGCACTTCATGGTGCTCATCCCCATCACATTTCTAGCCCAATCACACGGTGCAAAACCCACCTCCCTCCCCTCTTCATCATCATCCTCTTCTTCTACAATATTCTCACAGCCCTTCCTCCCCAATTTCTTTATCTTCTTTCTCTGAAAGCGAGGACTACCAGAGATTAGGTGCCCAATTACGGCAACCCCACGTCCAAGGGGGAATTCTAATTTCCCATTCCTTCACAACTAAACTAAGGCCACTCTTATTTTCTCATTCAAAATAAATAAATAAATAAACAAATAAATCATTTCGCCTTTCTTTAATTCTTTCGACACATTCTATTTTACTCATTTTATTTTATTTCCGAGCTTATTACTCATTACCCACCCGGCATTCAAAATATCAACTCCTTACTTTATTATTATGTATGCCAACAACTGCGTCAACCTTAATCTAATCATTAATATCTCCGAATGTTATTTAGCCTTCCTTTCATATTTTTGCAGCTACAGTAAGTCAACGGACAAGGACAACGCCAAATCAGATCTTATATTGAATTCATTTATTCCCTTGCATTATGCAATATGAATCAGCAATTATTTCCCAACAAATCTTAGTCTCATTATTTATTATAATGAAAAGAAAAAAAAAAAAAAAAAAAAAAGAGAGCAGTATTTAGAATAGTGAGATATAAAAGAGAATAATGATTAAGCACAGAAACAAAGTTAGGTACATAAATTTTACATGGATATGGAAGCTCTCCCAAGGTTTACAAATACGTAAATTAAAGCTACTACTAATTAATTATAACGACACAGGACAAGACATTATAATAGTACACAGCGCGGTGGGGAGGGAGAGATTCGGGAAGACGCGCAGCCAATGATGCATCGAATCAAGCCTCGCATCTGATCATGGGTGGGGCTTGTATGTTGTCCATGCAATATTTGTCATTGGAACATGCTAGTGCTGGCGGTGCATGCTCACCGTTGGATCCAGGAGCAGCCTCTTGACCCTCACCCTCTTTTTCATGCTCCTCGGGACTCTCTAAACTAGTACTACTCTTGGTTACAGTTTCAATATCCGCCTTGTGCTGCGGGAGCTTTACCTCAGAACCCCCCCTGGGTTTCCTGTAAATGGCGTACAGAATCATCTGAGCCATCCCGAATGTGAATCCCAATGTGTTTGGAAGCTGTCAGAGCAATATTAGTTGTTAATATCAACTTATTTTGCACATATATATATATATATGTATGTGTTGTTATTTATTGATGTTACCGCGACGTAGAAATCCTTGAGGAGCAGGCCATAGCAGAGCCACATAACGGCGCTGAGTGTGAGGAAAAAGGAGAGGTTAAATGGCATGAACTCCACGCTCTTTGTGCGGATAACCCTCCTCTACAAAGCCATGCAACAATAACAATGAGTTAAGCAAAATAAATAATTAAACAACAAGATGAGTTGGGCTCGTCCACCCACCATGATGCTGAGAGGAGCTGCAAAAACGCTGACGNGTTTCTCAACCTCTTTGAATTTTTCAGATTCAAGCTTCACGTTCGTTTAAATCCGACGCTTAGCTTGCGGTGGGGTGTTAAGGATATTTAGTAATAAATTATAGTTTACCATATATATTATATTTTATATTTTATTATAAGGCAAATATTAGATATTTGCCTTATTATCTAGATATCTTTCCCTTTATTGTTATTTCCATTTATTACTATTTCCATATCCTTGTAATTCATTTGATTATAAATAAGATAACTTTTACACCATTTAGGTGTGGTGGATTAATCAAACATTCACAGGATTAATCAAACATTCACACACTTTTTGGTTGTTATTCTGCTACGGAACACCACCACTCTCTGCTAATGCTGCCTGCCCCTGCCCCTGCCTCTCTCCCTTCTTCTTTCTTCACTGCAACTCCTCATTCAACAAATAAATATATAAATAAATAAAATGAATTAAAATTCCCACTTGCTCAACTTGCCCCCCCCCCTCGCATCTTCCTCTCATTCCCAGATTTACCCAGAGATTCTCTTCTCTCCCTCCCACGCTCTTTTGATGTGTAATCGCACTTCATGGTGCTCATCCCCATCACATTTCTAGCCCAATCACACGGTGCAAAACCCACCTCCCTCCCCTCTTCATCATCATCCTCTTCTTCTACAATATTCTCACAGCCCTTCCTCCCCAATTTCTTTATCTTCTTTCTCTGAAAGCGAGGACTACCAGAGATTAGGTGCCCAATTACGGCAACCCCACGTCCAAGGGGGAATTCTAATTTCCCATTCCTTCACAACTAAACTAAGGCCACTCTTATTTTCTCATTCAAAATAAATAAATAAATAAACAAATAAATCATTTCGCCTTTCTTTAATTCTTTCGACACATTCTATTTTACTCATTTTATTTTATTTCCGAGCTTATTACTCATTACCCACCCGGCATTCAAAATATCAACTCCTTACTTTATTATTATGTATGCCAACAACTGCGTCAACCTTAATCTAATCATTAATATCTCCGAATGTTATTTAGCCTTCCTTTCATATTTTTGCAGCTACAGTAAGTCAACGGACAAGGACAACGCCAAATCAGATCTTATATTGAATTCATTTATTCCCTTGCATTATGCAATATGAATCAGCAATTATTTCCCAACAAATCTTAGTCTCATTATTTATTATAATGAAAAGGAAAAGAAAAAAAAAAAAAAAAGAGAGCAGTATTTAGAATAGTGAGATATAAAAGAGAATAATGATTAAGCACAGAAACAAAGTTAGGTACATAAATTTTACATGGATATGGAAGCTCTCCCAAGGTTTACAAATACGTAAATTAAAGCTACTACTAATTAATTATAACGACACAGGACAAGACATTATAATAGTACACAGCGCGGTGGGGAGGGAGAGATTCGGGAAGACGCGCAGCCAATGATGCATCGAATCAAGCCTCGCATCTGATCATGGGTGGGGCTTGTATGTTGTCCATGCAATATTTGTCATTGGAACATGCTAGTGCTGGCGGTGCATGCTCACCGTTGGATCCAGGAGCAGCCTCTTGACCCTCACCCTCTTTTTCATGCTCCTCGGGACTCTCTAAACTAGTACTACTCTTGGTTACAGTTTCAATATCCGCCTTGTGCTGCGGGAGCTTTACCTCAGAACCCCCCCTGGGTTTCCTGTAAATGGCGTACAGAATCATCTGAGCCATCCCGAATGTGAATCCCAATGTGTTTGGAAGCTGTCAGAGCAATATTAGTTGTTAATATCAACTTATTTTGCACATATATATATATATATGTATGTGTTGTTATTTATTGATGTTACCGCGACGTAGAAATCCTTGAGGAGNGGGTTTCCTGTAAATGGCGTACAGAATCATCTGAGCCATCCCGAATGTGAATCCCAATGTGTTTGGAAGCTGTCAGAGCAATATTAGTTGTTAATATCAACTTATTTTGCACATATATATATATATATATGTATGTGTTGTTATTTATTGATGTTACCGCGACGTAGAAATCCTTGAGGAGCAGGCCATAGCAGAGCCACATAACGGCGCTGAGTGTGAGGAAAAAGGAGAGGTTAAATGGCATGAACTCCACGCTCTTTGTGCGGATAACCCTCCTCTACAAAGCCATGCAACAATAACAATGAGTTAAGCAAAATAAATAATTAAACAACAAGATGAGTTGGGCTCGTCCACCCACCATGATGCTGAGAGGAGCTGCAAAAACGCTGACGGACAGACCGCCACAAATGAAGCCAATCACTCGGGCTCGGTAGGGCCGCTTCACTAAGAATTGGGTGACTGCGAGAATCGAGCAAAACCCTACCACGTCCAACAGCAGAAAAAACCTGACTGTGAATGTCTGCAAGTGTGGAGCAATGGAACAGAGATTAGTTTGAGGTGCATGAATGCATGCATGAAGAATATTAAGTGAATTAGGATAATATAAGTAAATATTGACCCGAGCCTTCTTGGGAGCATAGGCAATGTATAAAGCGATGTAAATGGTCTCAATGAAACAGCCCACGGAGTTGATAGTCATCAGAAAGAACTCGTCCGCATTCAGCGTAGAATAGTATATCAATAGCAGAGCGCTGAACAACGCCACCACGTACGGAATTGATTGAAATCCTTCCGTTGATTTCTTTCTACACACCCTTACAAATGTAGGCCTGCAACCACATCCAATAATACTCAATACACCCACTGTCACATCAATCCCACCCATAAATACTGCCTTCCGAGCTATATACTTACACTGGGGCCAGAAATACGATGAACGAGAAAATGTTGCCTGTGAAGTTCCAAGCCAAACAAAACAAGTATATAAATCATCAGCACAAACCAACGAAACAGACACAAGCATATGGATGTATATATGCGCATGGTTCGTACCTAGAAGACCAAACGCAAAAATCCAAGGGTTGTGGTTCATAAAACTAAGAGCCATTATATATATTAAGGAAAACCCAAGTGGGATGTTGAAGGAGCAAGATAAAAGAGGAAGAGGCAGAGGAGTTTAAGTAATCTCTGTATGCAACCTCAAATCTTGCTGCAGATCAAATTAAGGAGGACTCGTATTTATAGTGCAGCGAGCTTATAAAAATGTTATTCCTACATGTCATGTGTTATGTGGTTTTGCATGAACAACTTTGAAACCGGGATTACTTTATGATCTTGATACATCAAAAGTGGCAAAACTGCACCTTTAATCTTGAAAATTACATTTTTATGATATCCTAACACTTGAAGTGGCCATCCTAGCCAAACCCCACTTCTCCTCCCCACCCCCAACTTTCTATGCATAGACTTGATCGCAACAAACGTTGGATGAGCCGTACAATTGGGGCCTGCATGCAGNGTTTCTCAACCTCTTTGAATTTTTCAGATTCAAGCTTCACGTTCGTTTAAATCCGACGCTTAGCTTGCGGTGGGGTGTTAAGGATATTTAGTAATAAATTATAGTTTACCATATATATTATATTTTATATTTTATTATAAGGCAAATATTAGATATTTGCCTTATTATCTAGATATCTTTCCCTTTATTGTTATTTCCATTTATTACTATTTCCATATCCTTGTAATTCATTTGATTATAAATAAGATAACTTTTACACCATTTAGGTGTGGTGGATTAATCAAACATTCACAGGATTAATCAAACATTCACACACTTTTTGGTTGTTATTCTGCTACGGAACACCACCACTCTCTGCTAATGCTGCCTGCCCCTGCCCCTGCCTCTCTCCCTTCTTCTTTCTTCACTGCAACTCCTCATTCAACAAATAAATATATAAATAAATAAAATGAATTAAAATTCCCACTTGCTCAACTTGCCCCCCCCCCTCGCATCTTCCTCTCATTCCCAGATTTACCCAGAGATTCTCTTCTCTCCCTCCCACGCTCTTTTGATGTGTAATCGCACTTCATGGTGCTCATCCCCATCACATTTCTAGCCCAATCACACGGTGCAAAACCCACCTCCCTCCCCTCTTCATCATCATCCTCTTCTTCTACAATATTCTCACAGCCCTTCCTCCCCAATTTCTTTATCTTCTTTCTCTGAAAGCGAGGACTACCAGAGATTAGGTGCCCAATTACGGCAACCCCACGTCCAAGGGGGAATTCTAATTTCCCATTCCTTCACAACTAAACTAAGGCCACTCTTATTTTCTCATTCAAAATAAATAAATAAATAAACAAATAAATCATTTCGCCTTTCTTTAATTCTTTCGACACATTCTATTTTACTCATTTTATTTTATTTCCGAGCTTATTACTCATTACCCACCCGGCATTCAAAATATCAACTCCTTACTTTATTATTATGTATGCCAACAACTGCGTCAACCTTAATCTAATCATTAATATCTCCGAATGTTATTTAGCCTTCCTTTCATATTTTTGCAGCTACAGTAAGTCAACGGACAAGGACAACGCCAAATCAGATCTTATATTGAATTCATTTATTCCCTTGCATTATGCAATATGAATCAGCAATTATTTCCCAACAAATCTTAGTCTCATTATTTATTATAATGAAAAGGAAAAGAAAAAAAAAAAAAAAAGAGAGCAGTATTTAGAATAGTGAGATATAAAAGAGAATAATGATTAAGCACAGAAACAAAGTTAGGTACATAAATTTTACATGGATATGGAAGCTCTCCCAAGGTTTACAAATACGTAAATTAAAGCTACTACTAATTAATTATAACGACACAGGACAAGACATTATAATAGTACACAGCGCGGTGGGGAGGGAGAGATTCGGGAAGACGCGCAGCCAATGATGCATCGAATCAAGCCTCGCATCTGATCATGGGTGGGGCTTGTATGTTGTCCATGCAATATTTGTCATTGGAACATGCTAGTGCTGGCGGTGCATGCTCACCGTTGGATCCAGGAGCAGCCTCTTGACCCTCACCCTCTTTTTCATGCTCCTCGGGACTCTCTAAACTAGTACTACTCTTGGTTACAGTTTCAATATCCGCCTTGTGCTGCGGGAGCTTTACCTCAGAACCCCCCCTGGGTTTCCTGTAAATGGCGTACAGAATCATCTGAGCCATCCCGAATGTGAATCCCAATGTGTTTGGAAGCTGTCAGAGCAATATTAGTTGTTAATATCAACTTATTTTGCACATATATATATATATATGTATGTGTTGTTATTTATTGATGTTACCGCGACGTAGAAATCCTTGAGGAGCAGGCCATAGCAGAGCCACATAACGGCGCTGAGTGTGAGGAAAAAGGAGAGGTTAAATGGCATGAACTCCACGCTCTTTGTGCGGATAACCCTCCTCTACAAAGCCATGCAACAATAACAATGAGTTAAGCAAAATAAATAATTAAACAACAAGATGAGTTGGGCTCGTCCACCCACCATGATGCTGAGAGGAGCTGCAAAAACGCTGACGGACAGACCGCCACAAATGAAGCCAATCACTCGGGCTCGGTAGGGCCGCTTCACTAAGAATTGGGTGACTGCGAGAATCGAGCAAAACCCTACCACGTCCAACAGCAGAAAAAACCTGACTGTGAATGTCTGCAAGTGTGGAGCAATGGAACAGAGATTAGTTTGAGGTGCATGAATGCATGCATGAAGAATATTAAGTGAATTAGGATAATATAAGTAAATATTGACCCGAGCCTTCTTGGGAGCATAGGCAATGTATAAAGCGATGTAAATGGTCTCAATGAAACAGCCCACGGAGTTGATAGTCATCAGAAAGAACTCGTCCGCATTCAGCGTAGAATAGTATATCAATAGCAGAGCGCTGAACAACGCCACCACGTACGGAATTGATTGAAATCCTTCCGTTGATTTCTTTCTACACACCCTTACAAATGTAGGCCTGCAACCACATCCAATAATACTCAATACACCCACTGTCACATCAATCCCACCCATAAATACTGCCTTCCGAGCTATATACTTACACTGGGGCCAGAAATACGATGAACGAGAAAATGTTGCCTGTGAAGTTCCAAGCCAAACAAAACAAGTATATAAATCATCAGCACAAACCAACGAAACAGACACAAGCATATGGATGTATATATGCGCATGGTTCGTACCTAGAAGACCAAACGCAAAAATCCAAGGGTTGTGGTTCATAAAACTAAGAGCCATTATATATATTAAGGAAAACCCAAGTGGGATGTTGAAGGAGCAAGATAAAAGAGGAAGAGGCAGAGGAGTTTAAGTAATCTCTGTATGCAACCTCAAATCTTGCTGCAGATCAAATTAAGGAGGACTCGTATTTATAGTGCAGCGAGCTTATAAAAATGTTATTCCTACATGTCATGTGTTATGTGGTTTTGCATGAACAACTTTGAAACCGGGATTACTTTATGATCTTGATACATCAAAAGTGGCAAAACTGCACCTTTAATCTTGAAAATTACATTTTTATGATATCCTAACACTTGAAGTGGCCATCCTAGCCAAACCCCACTTCTCCTCCCCACCCCCAACTTTCTATGCATAGACTTGATCGCAACAAACGTTGGATGAGCCGTACAATTGGGGCCTGCATGCAGTGCAGAAGTTCTTATTTATTATTCAATGGAAAAGAGAAGGATATTAATTGTTTTTATTTTTGTTGCAGCTATTGCGTTCTATCTTTGTAGCTTTTGGAGCTCACGCGTGATTCAGGGACTTCAAAGTCTCCTGCGTTGCAAGGTGTCACCATGTTAACTGATGAAAACTATATGAATCGAACCCGCACAAACAGAATAATAATAATAATATGAGCCAAAGTATTTGTTTTATGTGGGAACTTTCATTAAAGGAAGAAGAGATATTATAAGGTGAGGAAAGAGTTTGATTAGTGTTGGTTAGCAGGTAAGAGGGGCCTAATTCGTTGGACATACGACAGGTGTGTAGTTCGGAACGATTACACCTGAAAAGATAAGATTTAGTATTTGTTTTGTTTCGCTTTGGGATTGGAATTGGAATTTACAAAGACTGGCTTCCTTCATTAGCTGTTGCAGGATTATAATAATCCCCACTACTCTCACTCGATGCTCTTATAGTATAATATAAAAATGTTCATCACCAGGTGATTTCGTTTGCAACTTTCTTTTTCGGAGAAGTCCAAAGGCAGGTAGCTATTCATCTTATTTTCTGCTATCATTCGCTGGTTCTCCATTTATTGGGTATTGGTATTATTACATATCTAAAACCTGATCAGACTCCTCCACTAACTAACATTGTTTGTTTACCCAATAGAAATGAAGCATAAGAGATAGTATATTTGAATTCCTACTTATACTTTGTAGTAATAATTAAATGTTGATTTATGAACACAAAAATGGGTAATATTCAGTTTCCGTGTGTGTTTAGACAACAGCCCAACATTTAGAATGTTATGCACAACAGACTCCAAATAGCACAGATATGGTGTTGCGAGGATGTCCATACGCAATTCCTTTCACCTCTGCACATCTAAATGCTAATCTCTCTTTATTAACTTTATATTCATCTAAACCCCTTCCCTTTTTGGTTTTCATTATTAAAACCTCGTCGTGGGTTGGTCTGCTTCTACAAATCAAATTCCAGTCTGTCATTATCATAGCAATTGGAAGCTGATATAGTGGGGATTTGAGGTAGATTGGAACCAAAGTGGAAAGGCCAATGAAGGATGTCTTTTAAGGCAACCAAAACTATATGAACTTTCATTCTTTATAATCGAAAATTAATAATAAAACTACAAGAGGCTACCCATTTCAATCCAGTAATTCTCTCTCATCAAATGTAAAATATTTCAACTTCAAAAAATGAACAATATTTCAAGAAGTTCAGAACCTTTTCCTTTCGGTTGGATTTGGACAATAGATCCACCAAGAAAATACACTCAAGCCTCCCGCGTTGAGATCCATTAACTGTTTTGGAATCGCTTCATAATGATGATGCTCATATCCATATAGCGCTGGGCACAGTTTGATAGACAGTTGGATTCACTAGAACTGAACTTACTCCCTGGCGTACCAGTGATACACTTGTCCCAACACACACTGGTAAGCTTAGCCACCATCTCAGCAACCATAGCTCTTTGCTTCTCTTCCTGTTCAACAAAATTACCAAATAATCTATTATTAGCATCGAATTTTGTGACGGCAACAAAATAGAAGTCAAACAGCAAAGCATCCCACTATCTAAACTTTTGAGGGGGAGGGGGAGGGGGAGGGGTCATATCCGGCAATGAAAAAATCTGGAGGTTGAGCAATTGAAGAGTAGGCAACACAGATTTAGCAGTCAACTGATTACCACCTATGGTTGGTTGACCAATGAGATTAAACATCTTACATTAACTTAAATCATACTTGGAAAAGACACATAACAGTGACCGACCTCAAGTTCAGACAAACTCAGATGTTTTAAGTGATATGAACCCATGGAATTCCATATCCTATAGTTACTTGCATGGCTGACGAACTCGTCGAATACGCTTATCCAGAAAAATGTTTCTTTCTTTTTTCAAGAAAAAGATTCACAAAAATCTCAAACCATGTATTGTTTCCACATTTGTATGATGAATATTCCAAACAGCAGTAACAAGCAGCATCGAGTGGCACCTCTGAACTCTTCAGACCAAATTTCCGCCTAAAAGGCTCATCTTAAAGCGAAGTAAGAAGTAGGTTCTACAACCAACTCTTCAATTTATCTTTTTTTTATATATAAAAAATGTAATAACAATATATTTCACCTACACTCAGGTTGCGAAGAGATGGAAAGCACATTTAACTCATTTCAGAATTAGAGACAAACTAATAGGCTACTTTCAAGAAGTTATCTCTAGTGAGTAATGAGTTGTGACAACATCAAAGCATTTCTTAAGATATTGTAGGAACTAAACTGGAGATGCATACAGAGAAGATTAAAGGCAACCCATTAGCACATTGATGGAAAAGGAATTAAAACTCAGATTTTTCATTTTCTAGTTGGAAGACAAGAATCAGTCAACATTTAAGATTTGAAGTGTTTTTTTTTTAAACCTAAAAGTGAACTCACATTGATAAAATTCATCAGCTCCGGGGAGTTAAGAGACGAGGAATCCATGGAAAGTTAGGGAGAAAGGTCGATGAGCACCAAACTATTGAGTCGCTAAAGCCCGCGAACCTCCCCAGCTGTGAGTGACTGCAAAACCCTAACGCCCCCGTCAGTTTCAGAGCTTAGGGAAGACCCAAATGATGCGCTTATTGGGCCAGTTCATATTTTGAGAGTCATGGGCCTAATGCCGGCCTTCTTGAGTTGGGGTTGGCCCCAGGGAAAGGCAATTGGGCTGTTTCAGAAAGAAACTGTATAGAGACATATGGGCTGGTTATCCGGAGAGAGAGAGAGAGGGAGATAGATAATGGTGGCGGGCGGGGGTTGAATTGGGAAAGGAAAAGGCGACATCTTCATGGCGAAGAAAAGTAGGAAGGGAAACTGACTTTTAGAGGAAGCTTTGAATGAAGTATTTCTTTTGGCCCTTTCCCTTTTTTGTGCTTTTGTTCTGGAAAATTTAAAATAGATGAGGAAATAAAGACCCGACTTTTGAATCCATAAACAAAGTTTTGAGAAAGAAGGGCGCTGTTCATTCACAAAGTCGATCAAAGTCGCACTTAGGGAGAGCTTTATGTGTCATATTTCCACTCACCCAACCACACAAATTGGATCAAACCCCCCCTTCCTTAATCGCTTATAATTAATACCCTAAACTCTAAAAATAATCATCACCAAATCCTAATGCGCGAAGGAACTTCATCCACACTCAAATTACCCCTCCATCTCCTCCATAAAAGAAGTAAATTATTAAAGTAAAACAATGGCGTCCCGTCGCCCACCATTGCGTTATTAAATTGAAGGGGAGAAACAAAAGTGTGATTCACTGTCCACTTTTGAAGGAGCCAGGGGAAGAGGAGGGACTGGTCAGCAGTGGGAATGGAGTTGGGCACGTGCTGCCCGTGATGGCGTAGTGTAGTAGCGTATGTTGGGACAAGGCCTAGGCTAAGTAATTAGTGATTCACCAAAGCTGCATGCAAATATATATATATATATATAGATAGATAGATATGGGCATAGGTAAGATAGATAAGAAGTTGAGAGCGTGGAAGAGACGGCATGAGGGGATTGCCTCCTGGGTTTCGGTTTGAGCCGACGGAAGAAGAGCTGGTGTTTGAGTATCTGAAGTGCAAGGTATTCTCCTTTGCCTTGCCTGCTTCTATCATTCCAGAGACCACCACTAGTGTTTGCAACTTGGATCCTTGGGATATTCCAGGTAACTGATTCTGCTTTAAGTTGTAGAGTAATGTGGGTTTGGTTTGGTCTGAATTTAGGTTGCTTTGACTTTGTGTTAGGAGGCGGCGGGGGTTGGGAGGAAGATGCATACTTGTTCAGCAAGAACCAGGAGTGTGATCGAAGAGTTAGATGGAGTCCGAGTGGGTACTGGAAGGCCAAGGGGTCGGAGAGGAAGATAGTGAGCTCGAGTAGTGACGCAGTGGGACTGGTGGGGATGAGGAAGACTCTGGTTTTCTGGATGGGGAGCAGCAGCAGTAGGAAGACGGGGTGGGTGATGCATGAATACCGCCTACTTTTGAGTCCCACACAAGCGCCTACACCTCCCAGTGTAGTAATTAATAACATGGAGAAGTGGGTTGTGTGCCGCATCGTCTGCAACAACTCGGGGATCAAGAATGACCTCCATTTCCATCCCCTCCAATATCCTGTTTCTGCTTCGACAAACGACGACACCAACGCCCTCTCCGACGATTCTGTTTCCTCCACCGCCTCATCCTCTTCCTTTTCCGCCACCACTACGATGCCCTTTCCCAACCACCATTCTTCTGCCTCTAATTAATTCTATTATTCTCTTCTCTGCCAATTGTTTCCATTTCTCTACTACTTCTATGTATCGCTCTCATCCTTTCCTTCTAACCCACCTTTGAATTTGAATGAATTTAGCATAATTTAAATTTGAGTTTGGAAGTAGTAATTGAAACTAAAAATTGATATAACCAACTGCTCAAGTTCAAACATAAAAATCTAAATTTGTAATTGCCTCATTTATCCTTTGATTTGAATTTGTAAGTGAAAGATGAATATGGTTTAAAAGTGGATTGGACAGTTGGGAATATTGTGTGGCTGTCTATTCTTGGGAGGGACGACAACAGGTGACAACAACAGGAGACAACAACAGGTCAAAACAGGTCACAGTAGAAAGGAGGGTAACTCAGACTCGGAGTTGACGCTGTGTTTACTATTCTCGGTGTATCCAATTTCTACAACAGGCTGTCACAATGCCACCTCTTATTCAATTCTCTCTTTAAAATTCTGTCCTCTCTTCATAATTTTTACCGCCGCCTCTCTCAACTAAATTCTGCCTTTCATCCTTTCCTTTCTTCATCTCTCCCTCTCTGTGCACTGCAAGCTTAATCCGGCTTTAATGGGCTGTGGAAACTCCAAGCTTACTCCGGAAGGAGAGTCGATTCTCCCCATGATTCGCCCACTTCTTTTCCGCACCAAATTTGCGGAGTTCAGGAAACGTAAGAATGGAACGCATCTGAGAGATACAGCGCTGTCAAAGAAAGTGCTTCTCACAGAGGGAGAAATAGAAGAAGAGAACTCCATACTTGCTGTTCATAACAGGAACTGCATCTATGGTTCCCATGACGGCAAAACAATTTGTTTACACACCAAACAGGAGAATCATAAGGATGAACATGATTCACCCAATGCAAACCATCCCTTGGAACAACACAAACCCAATGACAATGGCACTCGGGTTAAATTGAAAGAAGATAAAACCATGAACAACCAACATAAGGCAGTGGAAGAAGGAGATGATGAAAGCAAGGGAGAAGGAGAAGAGGGTAGGCCTGACAACGAAGACAATCGATGCCTCATCTGTCCTGGATCACCCAGTTTCAGAGTTTATTTTGTTGAGCAAACACCAAATGAGAAACAAAATGGTAAGTAGGCTCAAAACAAAACTTTCAACCCAAACAACCAAATCATTGTGTGTATATTATGACCAACACAGTAGCAGCATGTTGTACAGTTGAAATGAATGATGATGGAGACATGGAAGATGCCTCACTGAAGAAGTCGCCAAGTCGTGACAGCGTTGAGAGCACCAGTAGTACAAAATCTAACGAGGTGGGTCCACAGGACCGTGTTTAGAAGATTTGGGATTTTTGTTGTGTTCCTCTCATTCTCATTCATCGACTTCATTTGATTTCTTATGAATCTTTCACGTACAGTGCCAGGAGAAGAAGACGATAAAGAAAGGGAAAAAAGGGACGACTTTGAACAGAGCGGGGAGTAGAAAAAGACCAGTTGGAGTTGGTTTAAAGAGTCTGTTGAACGTTAATAATTGTTGCTATCATTTAAGCTGTACCGGCAATGACAGAGGCAATCATCTACCTATAAAAGCTGAATCTTAAGAGTATCCATTTCAAGGGGTTGGGGAAGGGAGGCTTCCTGCTCATTTTTTAGGCCATTATCCCCCAAATGTTCCGTCTCCCCAATGTCAGTAATCAAACCCACCATACGTTTTACTTACGATCATGTAATACCAATTCATTCCCCCTCTAATGTTATTCCACAACCCATACTTCTTTCTTTATTATTAACAACAAAATAACAAAACACTGTCACACATCCAATATATATTAAGCATTCTTCATTGCACAATTCTCCACCAACTACATACGAGAGGAAGTCCTCCCAAAATCAAAACTCAACCTTACTTGGATTGATGAGTGAAAGCAGATGACAGGAACTCCTCGTCCTCCTTGAACACTTCCAGATTCTTGGATTTCATAATGTAATTAACAGCTCCATCGTCGAAATTCAACACAAACGCCAACTTGATGAGCTCAGATAATGAACCTACATAATCACTATACTCCCAAAGGACACCTGCAGATATAACCTCAGAGAAGTATGTGGCATACTCTATCATCTCCTTGCGTTCTCCTGACATTACCATCTTCTGGGTGAACAACTTCGAACTCTCCCGTTCCCAACGTATCAATTGGGTTGCATTAGCGTTGATGACCTCCCCTGAAGTTAGGGATAAACTATACTGCATCATCACAGGTTCTTCCGTCTCAAGAACAGAAAGGTTGAGGAGACATCCAACAATTTCATGCCTCTTCACTGCATCAATTTTCTTGGCAGGATCTGCCAAGAAACCAAGAATGAGCCGCATCAGTTCTTTTCCAATTGGAATGTCATTTGGATTGGCATGCTTGAGGTTGGTTCCATCAACAATGGCTGCCTCCACCCTCTGGACAGACTCAGAGATTCTCCGAACCCCGATGTTCTTATAAACTTCCAACAAACTAGTACGAGGCAAGGAAATGGAGCTCGACTGGGGATACCAAACAAAAACGGGAAGAGGAGACATACGTTCAAATAAATCCTTCAATTGTAGATCATCTGCAATAAAAATGTCACGTTTATCAAATAAAAAAACTCCATCTGATCCAGAAATTGCAGGCACCTTGAGAATGGCATCAGTAAAAGCTGGCTCAGTTTTTGAATTGAAGTGCTTGGTAACATATTTCCAAAACTTAAAGCACTTGTCACCAGAAAGTCCATCTTCATTACTTTCCCAACTTTTCCAGAGTTTGCAGTAATCGTCAAGGGAAGGATTGGATCTTACTTTAAAGGCTTTGGAAAAGAACATGAGCAAATCTTTTTCGTAGTATCTCTCAAGAACCGTCAGCTGCAAACCAAAAAGATCCTCCTTGTCAAAAAGTACACAGCTTTCTGGGCTGATCCACTGTCCATTAGAATCTCCAACAGGTACCCAAATCCTTTTAGCAGCTTCAGTGTCCGGCTTCCAATTGAATTCACTCAAATACGTATAAATTCGTGTGATAGTGGATAACTCACAATGGAAGTCTAGAGAACTTGACACTAGTTGACATCCACGGTCCAAATCAACAACCACGCCTAATTCTTGGAGCTCCACTTTATACGACTTGATATCAAATTTGTAAAATTCTGCATCGATGAAAGGCACATCGGTCGGCTTCAGATAAGAATCCCACTCGGGAAGAAAGAGCAGACTCTCTTTAGGAGACCTATAACCGTACGAGGTGTTCAACCATTTCCCCGATACCCTTCCAGAGAAATGGTCGGGAAAGGAATAGTTCTTCAACACCAAAGTTCGGATGCAGTCCAAAAGTGAACGAACATTTTGAGAAGTAATTTTGGTAGGATCATCCGGAAGATGAAGGGCAGCAACAACCATATGAGCGCCATCTTTAAACTCAGTAATAGCTCCCATATCCTTCAACTCTTCTCGGTATTCACGAATACGTTTTCCGTAGTAGTTTTTAGTATTATCGATAAAAGGGAGGAGAGTAATTGAATGTATGGATTTCCAAGTTGGACCAAACCATATGCAATCTTTAGGACACCTATGATCACCCAGAACAACTCGCAACCACTTCAACTCACGAATGCACTTCTCAAGATCTTCAGGAAACGTCTTTTTCGACTTTTTTAGATGTTTGTAGATTGACAGAAACGATAATGCATTTTCCTTTGTTAGAGAATTGGAACCCACTTTTTGCCTGAACACCTGAGAAGCTGCGTTGACTGCCTCCTCAAAATCGACCACCACTCCCATGCTTTTCAATTCCGCCCGGTAAATAATAATGCTTCTCCCATAAAAATCACGGTCAACTAGAGGGAAACCAGTAAAAACTTGGAGAAGGCGGCCAAAAGAAGGATCCAAGAAGTAGCATTCCGCAGGCGATTTGTAGCCCTGGTCTGTCTTCAGGCATTTCACACTTCTGAATCTGTCAGCCAGAAAAGTACGTGATTTGGGTCCCGACATACAGGAAAGAATCAACAAAAATGCGTCGCCTCCAAGGCAAGTTAATTGGGAAGGAGGCTTCAAATTGCCCACAACAAATTGACAAACATTGTCCAAGTCAACCTCCACCCCAAGCAATTTAAGTTCTTCCCGGAAAGAAAGCATCTCATCACCATAGTAATCCACGTCAACAAAAGGGATGTTGCTCAGATGTGAAGCGGTGGACCATTCCTTCGTGTACAATACTGCTCCCACTGGAGACATATATCCACGACGTGTCTTCAGCCATGTCCCTTTTCTTATGCTTGCGATGAAGTCTTGAACAGGGAATTGATTTCTCAAAAAACGGATGAACTTCAACATGGACAACACATTTTCTCTGGTCAAAGTTGATAGAGCCGCCACTTTCATGAGGTGGTTTCCAATGAAATTTAAGACTTGGTCATACTCAAACATGACACCAACAGTTTTAAGCTCCTCAGAATAGCCACTTAGCATATTACCGTAGAATACACGATCAATCAGGGGGATGTCCACCAGGACGGACCCTTTTTCCAAAATACTTCCCCATGAGGAGGAGACGTCAAAAGACTGAGATGGAGGTCTATAACCAGAAGATCCATTCAGAGTAGTTCTTAGCCAACAACCTTCCTTTATGCATTTCAAAAACATGGGAGGAATGGAAACTAGTCGAGCTTTCAAGCTACGAATCCAATCCAGTAGCAAAACCACATTCTGCACGGTAAGTGGTGAAGAAAATACAGAAATTTCGATATTGGGGGGAGAAACAAAAGGGATATCAGAAGCATGGATATGGGATATAAGAAAATCTATTTGCTGTTTTGTAGTCATAGATTCACCTGCAAAATAGCGTGGGGAGATGTAATCAGCTCCCAACTCGACATACCTATCATTTTGCCAAGGATTTGAACCAAGCAATTGTGCCCATTTGCTACCATCTGCTGGAATCAGAAGCCCCTTCCAATTTTTTCTAACAACACCGTATTTGTCTACAACCGGCATAAGTCTACACAGAGACTCCAGCTCAACGTGCGTCAGATAATATTTAGTCGATGAGTGATAGAGGAAGTGAAAATAGGTGATTATGTGTTGTCGGTTATCGCCAAGGGAACTGACAAGGTGTTTTGCAAGTTGAAATACGGTGATGGAATCAACTTGAGCTCGGTCCCGAAGCCATTGCAACAAAGTGACCTTCCCGGGATAGAATCGGATGGACTTATGAGTGCTTTCTGGCATAAAATAACGGTTGGAAACAGGTCTGAATTCCCTGTTATTGGATTTAGTAAGCCAAGAGAGTTGGTCATGCGGAGCAAGATGCACCTTTGTTCCACCCATCGACGTACACTCATTTAAACTGCATACACAAACATTCCCAGAGAGAGCAACATATTTTATAAGTGGCACGTTCTTCATGCTTGAAACATGAAACCTTGAACTCCAATTTTCAGCAACGAATTGTAGAAGCTCCAAATAAACATCATCAGAGACACCCTCAACAATGTTAGATCCCAGTAGGCACTTGGCATACCATTCATCATTAACAAGATTCACGCCAAGGAAACTCAGAACCTGGTCGTATTCCTTGGTGTCGAAGGAGAAACTTAAGATGCGGTTTCCATGGGACGATAGATTAGCCAAACTCACACCTTGAGTGTGTGCCTTGGTTAAGATATTCAAAAAGGCGGGCATAATTCTACCCACTTCACAAGGCCTATGAAAGAACCTCTGCTTGGAGAAGGAATGACTGGGAACGATATTTTGTAGGAGAAGTTTCTGCTTGATCGAATCCCTCACGGAATTCAACTTGTCGAAGGAAGAGGAAATGATGGGCAAGAAGTTGAACATAGAGGCCAAAGAAGAGAAGGGAGCGTCATCTGTAGCTTTCACGAGTGAGACGAAAGCAGCGACAAAAGCAGAGGGAACACAGTCGAGGATCCCTTGGTTCCATTTGTTGTCGAGGAGAATGGTTTCCCGGGATGATGATAAAACGAAGTCTGCCTGAATAATAAAGGGAAAGCCGGTTACCATCTCGGTGGGAAGGAAAGCGTAGATTCCAGGGGGCTTAGTTCCTCTGTTGAGACGTTCTCCATTTGGAAAAGCCAATGTGACAACAAGTTCCTCAACTCCCGCCCTCCTCTCCACTCTGTTTTCTTCCTTCACTGGAAACTTCTGCTTCCACATGTAGTAGGAGCATTGGGTATCGATTTCACCAGAATTTTCCTCGGAAGAGAGATGGAGAGTGTAGGAGTGGGCATTAATGTTCTTGATGGACACGAAGTTTGTGTCACTTGAAATGGAAATCGCATTGACAGTACTGGTGTTGGGATCCTCGTTGAGTTCCCTGACTGAAAGTTGCTTGATTTTTGAAAGGAACAGTAGAACTTCAGGGTGAATGGTTGACAGTTGGTGCTTCACAGGTATGATCTTATCGGCCTTCAAAGGCAGAACTAGGGTGGTTGTGGGGAGTGTGGAGTGGTGACCATAAATTTTGTTTATGTTAGAAAGAATTGAAGTATCTTCAACCCACTCGGGAACAACGAACCCAACACCGCAAAGTGGGCAAGGCTCTTCGTTGAAACGTATATGATATCCGTTGCTGAATATGTAAGGACGGGAGGTGATCAGAAAAACACTTTTGAACCCAATTCCTGCACATTTCCAACAAATGTAAGAATAGACATCACAACTACAGTGTAAGAATAAAAGTGAAGGAAGATAAATACAGTAGTTATCGATCTTATTATTTTATTTAATTTAAAACATAAAATAAATATAAGCAACAAATTTTGAATTAATAGTACGAAAAATTACTGTCCCATAAAGTAATTAATTAATTTGAAATTGAGAATAAAAGGCCGACAATACCTGACAGCCTAAAAGAAAAGGCTAAAGTAATACATAATTAATAAATCATAAAAAGGTAATGAAAAATAAGTATCCATTAATTTATACTTGAACTTATTTAAAATAAATATCCAACCAAATAGGAATGCAAGAGACAGCATGTACGTAAATGAGGAAACAAGTATGGAATAGAGAAAAAGGAAAGGGTACCCTTCTCGCCAATGTAACCGCGTTTCCTGTTGTTCTTTTTGGTGGAGCGGCCGACGCTGCAAATAGAGTCGATGTTCTTAGCAGAAAACCCGACCTCGTTGTTGAAAATCATAAGCGTGGCAGCAGCGCCAGTTGCGGTGACGTCTCGGGATGTAACAATGAACTCGAGCGAGGGTTTGAGGGAGGTGGAGTACTCGTTATCTTCAGCATTCTGTAGAAATGGAAAAGCAAGGAGGGTGAGACGGAGAGGCGGAGAGGAAATGGAGTAAAATGGGAGTTCATACCTGAATAAGCTCCATCAGAAAGTGAACGTCCTTGGTGTAAAGCTCCGCAGAAAGGTTCCTGACGGCCTGATGGAGGTCCTCGGTTAAGGGATTCGGTGGTCCTCCGATTGAAAACTTGGTTCGCCTGATGTCTTCAATGTGCTGCCTCGGGGTACACATTTTTCACTTCTTCCAAATTCCAAATTAGCAGGTGTATGCAAGTATAGCACATAGCAGCGAGGAGGAGGAGGCAGTAGTTAAAAGGGAGTAGGAAAACTTGGTGAGGAAGCATATGCATAGTAAAAAGGCGTACGGATCCACACTGATTGGAGCGAAGACCGAGCAAGTCTTGGGGCCATTGGAAATGCTTTTGGGAGATGAATGGGGCGGGCATGCATGTCATTGGAACACCAACTTTACCCCTCCGCTTAAGTAAATAATAAATCAACTTTACCCCTCCGCTTAAGTAAATAATAAATCTTACTCCTTCCCTCCTGCCTTCCCTCCTTCCTTCCCAATACAATGCCTTCTATCTTCCTCTTCTAATTTATCTTGTCCCTTCTTCAATGCCTTCTAACTTCCTATTCTAATTTATCTTTTCCCTTCTTACATCATTAAACATTAAATTTCACTCCTCCATTTTTACTTTTACCTTCAAAAAACAACAAATAAAGCTAAACCCAATTTTCCATCTTCCTAAACTATTGGGTTGTTTTAGTTATATTTATTACTTTTTCTTCTTGGGTTGGGGATTATGATTCAGTGATTCCTGGCTTTCAAAACATTAATATATTCTTTTTTCTCCACAACATCGCATCATATATTCATTCCTACGTACCGTGAATTATAATGTGTATGCACCATCCCGAAAGGCTAAAATTATTTCAAACATCACTTTAAAGATTTTATTATTTTAGTTGAACAAATGGAAGAATGAAATTTTGAACCTCTATTTCAAGAGAGAGAAAGAAAAAAAAAAACAAAAACAAAACAAAAGCAGAAAACTGCCTATTATCAATGGTACTTTTTCAAAGTGAAGAAAAGAAACTAGGCATTAGAATAAGTGATGAAAACTGAAACTCAACAGCAAACCAGAATTTGAAGCATGTTACTGATAGCAGCGAAGTGGGGGGGATGTTAAGGAGAGACCCTTCACAATAAAAAATGAGGATATAGCAAAAAAAAAAAAAAAAAAAAAAAAAAAAAAAAAAAAAAAAAAAAAAAAAAAA
>NW_019272026.1:6210151-6212344 GCF_002738345.1 Cucurbita maxima
AAAAAAAAAAAAAAAAAAAAAAAAAAAAAAAAAAAAAAAAAAAAAAAAAAAAAAAAAAAAAAAAAAAAAAAACTATAGGCCATAGTATAAATACGACCCTTGGGATCAGTATGTGCTCCTATGTTTCGTCTATGGCAGACGAGTGAGAACTTAGCCGGAGCAGAGCTTTTCCAAGGCCAAATTTTCATCCCATCCCACAGCTTCCAAACTGCTCCTTACTTGAGCCTCCGGGAATCCCATCTCCACAAGCTTCTGAACCTGCAATATTTTCTTCACATCAATATTCGGTGCACACGCTTTAACAAAAGAACTACTCCTCAAACACAACTATATATGATTTATCATGCACGCAACATGCAAAACCAAAGCTAAGGCTTTAACCTTTTCTTCCACTCCAAGTGATGACGTCTTGGCAAAAGTTTCTGTCCAGTATCGAGCTGTGCCAGCAAAAGTCTGGTAGTCTCTAAGATACTGCACCAATATGTGTTCGGACATATTAAACTTAATATCGCTTTTGATAGGATCTAAACTTCATATCTTCAATACCAAAATCTGAAAACACAAAACAACCAACATCCATGCAGTGAAGATAGACTTAACAATACCTGTTGTGCCACCACAGCATCTTGAGGATCATCAGGTTGAGGAGCAGAGAGCAACGCCTGCACAGAAAGCAGGGCTGTCTTCAACGTAAGTGCTGGGCTCCACTGATCCTTCAAAATGTCCAGGCAAATTGCACCACTTTGACTACTGATATTAGGGTGCCTTCACAACATAATAGACCAAACAAAACTCCAAAGTTTCAGCATAATCTCATATACATATATTGAACTAGATCAATAACATTAAGTCACAAACTCCTTCATGGTAAAAACATTTTAGAAAAAATTCAGAATGCATAGCAATGTCAACGTGTTGAATGAAAATTGCAACATCATATCCACAATTGATGACCTCCAAATCTCCACATCCAAAAACAAAACTATTATTTTGATTAGATCAAGAAAACATCTGCATGTTCTCTGGAAAGCAACTCCATCCACTAAACGCAGACACGCTCTGTGCACACCTAAGAAATCTCGACATTATCTGCTCGGCAAGCATAACAAGAAAGGAAGCCATGCATATATTGTCCTTACCAGACTTTTGTAGCAAACTGCATTTTGGGCGGCTCAAATGGATACCCATCTGCAAGGGGGGGAAACCCACGTATAAGATACATGATAAGGGTTAGATAAAAACAATGTTTTGAAAGCGTGCTTAGGCAAGTTTTCCATGAATGAAGTCCTCACTGAAGCGCATGCCATGAAGCATCAACATTTTAAATTTTTGAAGCCAAAAAATATACTCCAAAATTCATCATTTCCTTAAACAAACTCTCATGAGCTCTATTGTGTTACAATTTTCACCATCATATTATGCATAATACACAATTTTTTTCTATTGTGTGCCTCACAAACAACATTCCTCATTGAGAGGGCTATTGCACTTTAGTCCTTACGCTTCAGATAACATTGTAACAAATGCTTCACTGATAGCAATTATAGAAAGCCGCCAGCTAAAAAGGTAAAGCAATATTATAAAAACTCGGGGAACATGTTAAGAGGTCATGGAACACACTCGGACAATATACAATCCTTTACCATAAATATTCAATAGAGCAAGGAATGGTTCTCCCAACAAAGCTCTTACCGAGGAGTGATTTTAAATATGCCTCAAGCGCGTAACAGGATTGTTTTCTATAAACGGGATCGATAAAACTAAAAAACTCTCAACTGTTTCCCTCTCTTTTATTTTTTACAGCAAAAATGTGCAACAGAATAACTGGAAGTGAACAAAAAACGCACGAGGGCTGAATTTAACATAGTTTTAACTTAAAAAACTTGAAAGAAACAGCCGTAAAGGGAGCTAGTGTGGACTGTTAGAAAACAGTTTAACAGTTCTATGCCGTGTAAAACAAAAAATCGATGAAACACATCGCTCTTCTATAGAATATGTGTTTTTCTTCTCTCTCTTTCTTTCTTTTTTTTTCGTGGAGGACAGCTGAAATTATAATTTATTATTCCAAAATCATGAACTTGCCAAAGGTAATTTCCAGTCATAGATTCAAGCCCTAATGCCTCACATAAAAAAAAAAAAAAAAAAAAAAAAAAAAAAAAAAAAAAAAAAAAAAAAAAAAAAAAAAAAAAAAAA
>NW_019272026.1:6212416-6218150 GCF_002738345.1 Cucurbita maxima
AAAAAAAAAAAAAAAAAAAAAAAAAAAAAAAAAAAAAAAAAAAAAAAAAAAAAAAAAAAAAAAAAAAAAAAAAAAAAACAGACATACTTACTCGGAAACCCTAATGCTAATCTGAGTGGGAGCATTCAAATGGAGGCGAGGAAAGAAACAGTAAGTGAAAGAAGAAAAGGAGGGAGTAATTAGAGGGACCTGGCAACGTGATGTCAATTTGGAAGGTGCCGCCTTCGTAAGGAGTAGCGACAGGACCAGGAATGGTGCCGAGCAAGTGGGAAAGATTATCGGCTTTGGGGGTGACTCTAATACCTGAAGCCTCAATGTCCTTACTGCATTCTTGGAGTTCCTTTTGCACGCGAGCGAAATCCATCATCTTCTTGAGTGATGGATACATGGTAACCTAATCGATGGTGTTAGATGGTTTTAATACCAATTGAAAAATCGCTTAGTTTAGAAATTGGAGAAGCGAAAATGGAAATTTAGAAATTGTTGAAGCGAAGAGAATAATAGTGACTTCCGTTACCTGGATTCGCTTTCACTCTCCTCTTTTCCGTCTCTCACAATTTAGCCAACGCACTACTCTGTCCTCCTCTAATCTTTTGTGTGGTTTTTATTTATTATTTGTTATTCTATATATATATATATATAATTTATTTTTTTGGATTTAAATTTATTTATAAAATATATCTTAGATTTCATCAATATTTTTTTAAAAAAATTTGATTTGATTTGTAGTATATTTTATTTTATTCTAAATTTACTTAATTTATATTTTATTAGTTGGTATCTTGTATTCTATTTAAATATTTAAATATGAATGAAGATTAATATTTTATTTCAATTCTATTTCTCATTCTTATTAAATCTATATTTTTGGTTGGGGAGTAATATTTTCATATTTATTAACCGTGTAGATATTAGGTCATTTTTTTTCTTTTCTACAAAATAAAAATAAATTTAAAAATATGGGAACCGATCTTTTTTATTATTATTATTTGTGCATATGTTCTCTAATATATCTGAATCACTTTAAAAAAATTATAAATAATATATTAAACTAATTAAATTATATTTAAATTAATAAAAATAATAAAATAAAGTATACCTTAATAAGGTTGCCTAAAACTATAAAAGACACACATTGTCATTCTGTTAATTAGAAATGAAAATAGGTAAGATATGATAAAAAATAGAGAAAATCAAGTGGGTCTAGCAGAGAAGAAATCAAACTAAACGAGTTGGACTCAATGACTTTTTGTTATTTAAACTTATTATATTTAAAATCAAACTCAAAATTATTCTTCTTCCATATGGTAAATCAAGAGATCGGTTGAAGTTATTAAGAAACGGAAATACTGTTGTAGGTGCATGAGAGAGACGTGTGATAAAAAGTTGAGATCTGTCATAATTTAGTGATCATGAAAATTCAAACGTCAGATGTATTTTCATATAATAATGAAGATTAGGAAAAGAGAACTTCAACTAATTAATAAAAACGGTAAGAAATGGCACCTATTATGTATTATCTTTTTCTTATCATAGGAATCAAATAATAAATCTTCTTATTTCGATTTTTTGTTTAAAAAATACTGTGTTTTCAAATAAAATCATAACACATACTGAACCGTAGGCGGTATAAATAAAATGAGGATGGATGAAATACTATATTTTTTTATTTACAAATATATATTTTTATCCTAACTTATTTATAGTTTGAATTAGTTGTGGTATTCATAATCATTTAATATTTTTGAATAATATATTATATTTTATTTTATTATCGAGATTTTGTTAGTTTAGATTGGAAGGTATTAGTTGGTATCTTATATTTGTAAAGAAGATGAATATTAGGAAGATGGGAGGTTGCATTCCAATTCTATAATTCTATAATGAAGAAAATGTTGAACCTTCCATTCTAATTTGTAACGAAGAAAATGATGGGTATAACGAAGGAATGTGAGACTGAGGAGGAAGAAGAAGGAAGGGAGAAAAGTAAAAGGGGTAGAACATTGGGGGATTTTGGGGAGGGGGATGTTATGTGTGTGTTGGGTAATGCATTGAAGGATTTAAAAGCTAATTAGGCATAGGCATGGGGTTTGGTTTGTCGTGTGCTTCTTCACAACGCCTGATTGGAAAATAATAATGCATAAAAATTGGTGGGTTTTGATCCCCTGCCAATGCCCATGCGGGTGGATGTGAGTAGTGATGCTGTCAACCCGAGCACAGCAAGGGGTGTGACGAGGCCTCTCAACCCGAATGCAGCAAAGAGGTGACGACCCCTCTCTGCTCTGCTCAGCTCAATTGCTCATACATTGTGAATGTTTGATTAATCCACCACACCTAAATGGTGTGAAAGTTATCTTATTTATAATCAAATTAATTACAAGGATATGGAAATAATAATAAATGGAAAAATACCTATGATAATAAGGCAAATATTAGATATTTGCATTATAATAAAATATCAAATATAATATATATGGTAAACTATAATTTATTACTAAATATTCTTAACACCCCACCGCAAGCTAAGCGTCGGATTTAAACGAACGTGAAGCTTGAATCTGAAAAATTCAAAGAGGTTGAGAAACACTTTTCTTGAAGAAGTCAACAACCTGGTTCAGAGGAGGCGTAGAGAAACACTCTCTTGGCCATCGAAAATTGCAGAGGAATCGCCGCTCAGCGGCAATGCTGCCTTGGCTTCGGCGAGAATATGTCTAACCCATGAAGAGGGATTGTCGCTTAGCGACGATGCTGCCTTGGCTCTGGTGAGAATATTTCTAACCCCAAGAAGTAGAAGGGGAAACCTAGAGCAAGGGACAAAGACAATGTTGAAGCCGGAAGAGTCGCCACATTGGGCGAAGGAGCCAATTTTGGCGAGAAGGACAGTCGGAAGAGTCGCCTCATCGGGCGAAGAAGCCAATTTTGGCAGGAAGGGCGGCGGCAACTTGGTTGGCGAATAGGCCAGTGCGGCACCCAGATTCCGAAGGTAAATCTCTGCAAAAGGTTGATAGGTTTAGGTTAGGGTTTATGTGAAGGATGAAGGTTGATTGGGAAGAAAATGAGAGAGACTATATTGGCCAAGGGGAAAACCGATTGGGTTGGAAAAGGTGAGGTTGTATGTACAGAGTATGACGAAAGGTGATTTGGAGGTCAATAGGGTGGAGCTGAAGAGTAATCAATCGGCTCCGCCTGCAGCAGCCATGAAGACTGCCCCTGCGGCGTCAAAACCAGCAGGAGTGGTGGAGAAGAAGATTAGAGGATTCAAAAGCCATTGAAAAGAAAGGATTGGGTTGTTAAACTGAGAGGGCTCTGATACCATGTGAATGTTTGATTAATCCACCACACCTAAATGGTGTGAAAGTTATCTTATTTATAATCAAATTAATTACAAGGATATGGAAATAATAATAAATGGAAAAATACCTATGATAATAAGGCAAATATTAGATATTTGCATTATAATAAAATATCAAATATAATATATATGGTAAACTATAATTTATTACTAAATATTCTTAACATACATACATAAACTTGAAAAATACAATTTTGTTTTCTATTTTAAATGGTTTTAATTATTGTGTTTTTAGCAAGAATTTAAAATCGTGCCTGAAATAATAATGTCTCTAAAAATATAAATCTTTAGTCCACACGTATAAATTTCATTCCGTCTTAAAATACATTTCAATAGACCATAAATAGAGGTTTGGCCACATTTGGGTTAAAAGAAAAATTAGGAAATTGGGCATATTTCACATTGAACTCACTATTATTAGACAATTTTGTGTAGAGTTTGTTTATCTTATTTGATGAAATGACGTGGAAAAAGTGGAAATAGCTTTAGCTAGCATAGCGTGCAAACATGCCCAATAATTGTCCGTGAGCCCATCAACCTGGTTTTTTTAATTTCAATAGAGTAGAAAAGTAAAGAGAGAAGAAGAAAAAGATTTATTGAGGGTAAAAACTGTTGAGTGTGAGGGAGGTTACAAGGAAAAAACAAGAGAGTCCGGTGGTGTGCGGAAAATGGGGGATGGCTGAAAGGCATGCGATCCCAGTGGCAGTGAAAAAACAAAAAATGGGCGTGGTTGTTCTTTGTTATGTAGACGTAGCTTTTTACGCATCCAATACCTCATAATCCTTTTAGTTTTTGTGCTATTAATACCCCTTCTTTCTACGTAACCACGCCATTCATTTTCATCAACATTTCATTTCTTTCTTCTTCCTCCTCCTCCTCCTCCTCCTCCTCCTCCCATAATAATCTAATATGCCCGACAATAATGTCGAATTGGAAGCCAAGTCCCAGGGCCTCCATGCCAAACTCTACCTCTCTTCCCAGATTATCCTCAGAGCTTCGGTAATTTCCTCCACATTGGCCGCCACCTGGACCCTCATCACCGCCAAGCAATCCGTCGTCATCTTCGGCTTCACTTTGGACGCCCGATACAGCTACTCCTCTGCTTTCAAGTAACTCCCTGCTCCCTGCTCCCTACTCCCTACTCTTTTTTGTTTTCCATATATTTGATCCAAAATTAATTTTATGGTGCAGATTCTTTGCCATAGCCAACGCTGTTGCCTGTGGCTTCTGTCTTCTGTCCGTGTGCTTTGTTTTCATATCAACTCGGCAGTTGGCGTTGGGGAGCCGTCAAAGAAACTTCTTCTTCTTTGTTCACGATTTGTTGATGATGGGATTGGTGCTGAGTGGATGCGCTGCTGCCACCGCCATCGGGTTCGTGGGGAGGTACGGGAACACCCACACAGGGTGGTCGCCCATCTGTGACCAATTCGGCAAGTTTTGCAATCGCATCACCATTTCCATCGCCATCTCTTATTTTGCTGTGCTTTGCCTCCTCATACTCACCATCATCTCTGCAAATCCAACCAAACTCCAACGCTAATTTGGCCCGTTTTGTTGTGTGAACTCCGGTCAGAAATTTGGGAATGGCGAGGTTTGGTTAATGGGTTTAGTGATGATGTGTGCATTTTCCATCTTCTTTGTCCTTACCTTCTGTGTTGCAGCCGCATAACTGATGTTTTTGGTTTTTTCTCATTCTCATAAATTTGCTTTCTACCTTTCTTCCTTTTACTAATTAATTGCATAATATAACATACTTTCTACCTTCAATTCACTTCAACGTGGTTTCTTTTTTTTAATACTATTTTCAGAGTGCCCATTTTTTTCCAGACCAAACCAACCACATAATATATATGTGTATATATATATTCAAAAAAAATATGTGGGCGCAAGCAACCAGGTAGCACTCAAATATTTTTCTTTCAAAATTTATGTAAAACATCTCCACGTGTGGTATGAATGGAGGTGAGTTCGACAGGTTTAGTTTTCCGATAAATATAGTTTTTATTACTTTAGCGATAAAAATGTTGATTCACCAATCAGACAGGTTGAGTATCCTATTTTATTCAATTTGAAGTAATTGAGGTATTATAGATTGAATAAAATAATATTTTGAAGTAGATGAATGATAATTCAAATTGGGACTTATGGTATATTAATAAATTAATTTAGTATTACATAATTACATCGATGCATATGAAATATAAATATATGAAATATATGGAGAGATGGATGGAAGTAGAATTTGAATGACAAAAAAAAGGAAATCAAATTTAAATTGTTACTGGCCAACAAACAAAAATGATTAGATTTTGCACATATAATATTAATCCACAAAAAAAAAAAAAAAAAAAAAAAAGACGTAAGAAATGGTATTAATGGTTA